>NC_092089.1:44042002-44342002 GCF_045679555.1 Salvelinus alpinus | reverse complement strand
CCTGGTGTGTGCCTCCCGTAGCCCACCAGCCTCGCCCACGCCCCACTGCTCCACCCCCAGCTCTGTGACCTCTGGCTCCAGCTCTGGGGTACGTCTAATGGTGTGGAGTCATTCTGTGGAGCTCAACAATTCAATCTGATAGAAATGAAATGTCTAGAACACATAACAGAATGTTCTGTCATTTGGAATGGAGAGTGGGGTGTGGTCTATACGTTACATTTCTACTCTGTGACTTGGAACATATCTGTTTGGTGTCTTTACGGTAGGGCTGGTCGACATGACAAATATCACAATATTTTTCAAATTTCTTACGGTATTTTAGTTTTTTTAACATTACAAGTTCTAAATATGCTTTATTAATAGTGCATGACCCTGGGGTGGCAACACATATATTCTAAGGGTTTTTAATAGGGCTTTGGACATTCAATGAAACTTCAACCAAAAGTTGGAATATAGTGGGCACTTTGAATCCAGTGATTGACACAGTGAATGAAAAAGCGAGGGAGAGGTTGTGACGGGGTAGGAACCAACTGACATTACACATAGTGGCATAACACATTTAACAAACTAAACTTTGAAATACCGTTATACAAGGTAAAGTAAAAACCCAAGCTTGTCTGTGCATCAATACCGGTGTGTGTGTGTATACAGTAAAATACTCTATACGGTTTATGATTGGTGTATGTCTTGTCACTCAGAGTTCAGACAGTGCTGGCTCCACCCCCCAAGCCACAACACCAAATCAGGACGGTCAGTCCGCTGCCTCCTCAGTAGCAGGAAGTTATGATGGACTAAGGCATCGTGGAGGCTTCCCCCAATTTAACCCTCAAAATCCTACCTCTACTGGTATAATGCAATGGTAAGCACTGTTCTTGTGTATTGGGATCAATTCTACTTCAGTTATACCTAGTCAGGAAAATAAGTGAAATTCAATTTCGATTTTTTTTTAAATGGTGGGGAAAATGAAGAAAATATTGTGTGCGCATGATTTTTGATTGCATGTGTGACTGTTTTTCCTCCATAGGCCAGATGGGACGCAGGTCCCGATACAGGGGGGTATGGCTGCAGGTGTGCCCCCCCACCCCATGTACATGCCCATGCAGGTCCTCTGGTGGCAGCAGATGTATGCACGCCACTACTACATGCAATAGTAAGTCAGAGTCGTCTGCACTTAGAGCCCAATCCTAACAACCCATAAGGACCACAGACTTCTCTACGTTGGAATGAGTTATATTCACTGGCTTCTATCCGCTAATACTTATTTATGTCTTTTTTTCTCTCCATCTTCCAGTCAAGCAGCAGTGGCAGCCTCACAGCCCCCCTCCACCAGTCCCACCCACTCCCCCCAACCCGCACAGCCCAATGAAGCTCCACCTCCCCTGGGGCCTAACCCCGCCCCTAACCCCATCCAAGAGGACAGGCCGGCCAATCCCAATATCCAGATGAATGCCCAGGGCGGGGCCGTGCTAAATGAGGACGAACTGAACCGTGATTGGCTGGACTGGATGTACGCGGTCTCCCGCGCCGCCATCTTGCTCAGCATTGTGTATTTCTACTCCTCCTTTGGCCGCTTCGTCATGGTGATAGGCGCCATGCTGCTCGTCTTTTTGTGAGTTCTCGTCTGTACACTATCAGTTTGACATTAGAATGGATACTTTTGAAGGACCCTGTTTACTTTGTACAGTGGGCTCCAAAATGACTGGCAACCCTGACTGGCAATGCACAAACAATACTTGAAAAAATATAAACAATATAATTATAGAGAAACTCAAAAAACCAACATGTGAGAAATACTGTACTTTATTAATGTTTCAATGGAACCCACCAAAATCATTTATTGATTTAATAAAAAAATCTATGTCCTCCAAATCAAGGTTTCACAATTAATGGCTCCCTTAAAGATTATTGTAAATAACATCTACCAAAATTAAACCAGGAATTAAATTCCACTTATCTAAGTCTTAAGGAACTATATTGAGCCATTACATCACTTCCTGTTTCACTCGGGTGTAAAAATGAGGTAACACGCATGCAATATCCCTTTGTCATCCAACACTATGAAGAAAACAAAAGAACTGGCAGCAAATCAACGTTTATTTGTCACGTGCGCTGAATACAACCTTACAGTGAGGCTGTCTCGTCGTTGTCGGTGATCAGGCCTACCACTGTTGTGTCGTCTGCAAAGTTATTGATGGTGTTGGAGTCATGCTTGGCCACGCAGTCGTGTGTGAACAGGGAGTACAGGAGGGGGACTGAGCACGCACCCCTGAGGGGCTCCAGTGTTGAGGATCAGAGTGGCGGATGTGTTGCTACCTACCCTCACCACCTGGGGGCGGCCCGTCAGGAAGTCCAGGATCCAGTTGCAGAGGAAGGTGTTTAGTCCCAGGATCCTTAGCTTAGTGATAAGCTTTGAGTCTGTTAATGGCTACAAGAAGATCCACAAACAATTGAATATACCACTGAGCACGGTCAGGGCAATTATTAAACAATTCAAAAGATATGGAACAGTTGAAAACCTCACGGGTAGAGGACGCAAAAGCATTTTGCCCCCCAGGATAGGGAGGAGGATGGTGAGAGAAGCAACAAAATCCCCAAGAATCACTGTGAAAGAATTGCAGGCCTTGGTGGTGTCTTGGGGTCACCAGGTTTCAAAAAGTACCATCAGACGCCACCTCCACAACCACAGGCTCTTTGGAAGGGTTGTCATAAGAAAGCCCTTTCTGACCCAAAGACACAGACGCAAGTGCTTGGAGCCAAATGTCATTTAAATTATGACTGGAAGAAGGTGCTCTGGTCAGATGAGACCAACATTTAAGGTTTTGGTCAGATACAGCATTGGCATGTTTGGTGTCGGAACAGAGATGCATACAAGGAGAGGCACCTCATACTCACGTTGAAATATGGTGGTGGGTCAGTGATGTTTTGGGGCTGTTCTAATTCCAGAGGTCCAGAGGTTAAGATTGATGGCATAATGAATTCCACCAAGAATCAGGCAATTTTGGCTGACATTCTGGTTGCCTCTGCCAGAAGGCTTGGACTTGGCCGTAGGTGGACTTTCCAACAAGACAATGACCAAAACATACCTCAAGATCCACACACAAATGCTTCTGTGACAGCAAAATCAATGTTCTGCCATGGCCATCTCAGTCGCCGGACCTCAATCCAATCGAAAACCTGTGGGCTTAGTTGAAGAGGGAAGTTGATAAGTGCAAACCCAAGAATGTGAAGGATCTTGAAAGGATCTGCGTAGAGGAATGGTTCAAAATCCCTCCAAATGTGTTCCTTAACTGTGTCAACATTACAGGAAAAGACCATGCTGTTATCCTTGCCAGAGGTGGATGCACTAAGTACTAAATGAGGAGTGCCAATAATTATGAAACCTTGATTTTGATGAAATGTATTTGTATTAAATAATTGTATGATTTTGGTTAGTTCCATTAAAACATTAATAAAGTACAGTATTTCTCACATGTTGGTATTTTGAGTTTATCTCTATAATTATATTGTTCATATTTGTTTAAGTATTGTTTGTGCATTGCCAGTCAGGGGTGACAGTAATTTTGGAGCCCACTGTATCTGTGTGTGAGATACTAATTTTGTGGTGTTAACTAGGCACAGGGCTGGTTGGTTCCCCTTTAGGCCAGAGCTGCAGAACCCCGGAGGAGGAGGAGCGGGGTTAGCTCATCAGGACGAGGCAGAGAGACACCAGGACATCCAGGAGATGGTGGGTGCTCCTTGTTTAAGATGGACTCCATTCCTGTCTGTGTGGTTATGTTTTTCTGTCTGATCTGTCTTTGTCTGTGTGGTTGTTTTTCTGTCTGTGTCCAAGCTGCTCCTTTCTCTCTGCCACATTCTTTCTCCATCTCTGCTTTTTAAACCGATGGTCCTTCTCTTATTCTCTCGTTTTCTCGTCCTGTTTCTCTCCATCTCAGGAGCGGATCATGGATGAAGGGCTGGAGGATGAGGAGGGCGACAGTGGAGAGGAAGGCCCAGAGGACCCGGCAGCTCCCGCTGCCCCCCGCCACCACGGCTTCCTGGCCGCCGCCTGGTCCTTCATCAGCACCTTCTTCACCTCCCTCATCCCAGAGGGACCCCCCCAACCCGCAAACTAAATCAGGGAGGGAGACCCCGCCCCCCCCAGCAACAACCTCCCATACTGCCAACTACCAGACTGTAAAAAGTGCTGCAGTGTGGGGGAAGTCTTGAATAAATCAATGAACATCGAACAAACTAACATGTTATGCCATGTTAAACAAGCTAACAATGCTTTATATTCCAGAGGCTTCTCTGATTTCAGCATACAAACCGGTACACACACACACTTTATTTCCTTTGATCATGTCTGCTCATTCAGATTTTGGTGGCATTGAAAGGCCTCGAAAGGTCGTCCATTTTAAGCAGTGATACAGCCATTGCATTTATCGTTTTGGTTTTGGAGAATAGATGAAAGGACATACACACCTAAATGTGTATGAATATTGCAATGACTCTAGCACATATGTTTATCTCTGTGTATATGAGCATTATCTATTTACATATAAATATATACATCTTAATTCCTGACAAAATGCGTTTTTGATTAAAAGCCTTGTGGTTTCATGTGTGTGTGAAATGTCTTCTATGATTGGTTCAATTGAAGGACAAGTGAGATGTTTTCTATTTGATTTACTGTATTTGGGAGTCACTAAGTGGAAGTTGGTGCTCTTTTTCATCTGGTGCAGTTGACATGGTGGGATTGAATCATCCATTCAAAGCCCTGTAACCATAGATATCCTATATTGAGTATTCTATGCATGATACAGCTTATATACACTCAGGAATTCTACTTCATTCTCCAAGATGGCTGCTTGATGACTACTCAAAACTAAGTTTATTGGTTGCATACACAGGTTTGCAGGTGTTATCGCAGGTGCAGAGAAATGCTTGTGTTTCTTGCTCCAACAATGCAGTGCCAACAGGCACTATGATGTTAAAGTAGAGGAGCAGCAGCAGGAGGAACGTGAGAACCTATGGCATGATGGTGGTTACTTCAACCTAGAATCCCTAACGGATTCTGAGGCCTTTTTTGAGACCACCGCCTGGGTCTCTGGAAACTGAAGAAACCTCTAGCCACGTTAACCTCTATGACAGGGGTAGGCAACCCTGTTCCTGGAGTGCTGCAGGTACTGCCGGATTTTGTTCCAACTCGGCACCACACCTGACCAACTGAGCTAATTGATCAGTTCAGAGATTAGGTGCTTGAAAAACATTTTTGCCCACATTACAAATGGCTATCTCGGTCTGCTAATAGAGGACTAGCAAAGGCCCAGTGCACTACTTTTGTGAATAAAAAGTATTATTAAATTCTGCTTTTTCAGGGGGTGCAGCAGCACCCCTACTTCCTGTGGCTATGCTTGTGACGTGTTCTAAATTCTGAGGGTGAAACCCTAGACCCAATTAGATCCAATTTGCATACTGCCCCAACAGATCCACAGATGATGCAGTCACTATTGCACTCCACACTGCCCTTTCCCACCTGGACAAAAGGAATACCAACGTGAGAATGCTATTCATTGACTACAACTCAGCGTTCAACACCATAGTGCCCTCAAAGCTCATCAATAAGCTAAGGACCCTGGGACTAAACACCTCCCTCTGCAACTGGATCCTGGACTTCCTGCCGGGCCGCCCCCAGGTGATAAGGGTAGGTAACAACACATCCGCCACGTTGATCCTCAACACAGAGGGCCCTCAGGGGTGCGTGCTCAGCCCCCTCCTGTACTCCCTGTTCACTCATGACTGCACGACTCCAACACCATCATTCAATTTGCCGATGACACAACAGTTGTAGGCCTGATCACCGACGACAACGAGACAGCCTATAGGGAGGTCAGAGACCTGACTGTGTGGTGCAAGGACAACAACCTCTCCCTCAACGTAATCAAGACAAAGGAGATGATTGTGGACTACAGGAAAAAGAGGACAGAGAACGCCACCATTCTCATCGACGGGTCTGCAGTGGAGCAGGTTGAGAGCTTCAAGTTCCTTGGTGTCCACATCACCAACAAACTATCATGGTCCAAGCACACCATGACAGTCATGAAGCGGACACGACAAAGCCTATTCCCCCTCAGGAGACTGAACAGATTTGGCATGGGTCCTCAGATCCTCAAAAGGTTCTACAGCTGCACCATCGAGAGCATCCTGACTGGTTGCATCACTGCCTGGTATGGCAACTGCTCGGCCTCCGACCGCAAGGCACTACAGGGGTAGTGCGAACGGCCCAGTACATCACTGGGGCCAAGCTTCCTGCCATCCAGGACATATATACCAGGCGGTGTCAGAGGAAGGACCTGAAAATTGTCAAAGACTCCAGCCACCCTAGTCAGAGACTGTTATCTCTGCTACCACACAGCAGGCGGTACCGGAGCGCCAAGTCTAGGTCCAAGAGGTTTCTAAACAGCTTCTACCCCCAAGCCAGAAGACTCCGGAACATCTAGTCAAAGGGCTACCCAGACTATTCACATTGCCCCCCCCCCCCCCCTCTCTCCACACCACCTCTCCACACCACTCTCTGTTGTCATCTATGCATAGTCACTTTAATTAACTCTACCTACATGTACATGCTACCTCAACTAACCGGTGCCCCTGCACATTGACTCTGTACCGGCACCGCCCTGTATATATTGATATTTTTTACTGCTCCTCTTTAATTACTTGTTACTTTTATCTCTTATTCTTATCCATATTTTTTAAAACTGCACTGTCGGTTAGGGGCTTGTAAGTAAGCATTTCACTGTAAGATCTACACTTGTTGTATTCGGCGCATGTGACTAATAAAATTTGATTTGGTTTGATTTGATTGGTTCAATTGAATGACACTTGAGAGAGGTTCTCTAATTGGCCTGCAGGCGGTGCCATTGTAAACAAAATAAAAAAAAGCTTGTGATTTTAGAACAGTACTGTTTAGCTGTCTGTGGGTGATCAGTGAATGCTAGGGCTTTGTCGGTGTCCTCTTAGACGGAGTGGTTCTCAGTAGACCTACAGGCTGGATCGGTGCTTTTAAAAAGTTCAACAAGGCACGCATAGCCTGGCAGATTCTTTCTATTTTTCATGCGGTCAATGTCAGATGCAGGGGAAATGTGTCTCGTGGCACTGCTCAGTGGACAAACCCATACGCATATTTTGGTAGTAACTGAGTGCATTCATACACTTCAGTGCTCTTTTTCATATGGTGCAGGTACAGGTGGCATAGCAACAGTGGGAAATGTATCAGCCAAAATTAGCCCTGTAACCATATCCTTTTCAAATGGAATGTAGTCATATGCCTGTAACAGCATGTGTTATGATGTCACAAAACCATCATCATGGAATCCATCAGTTACATAATCATTGGCAACAATGATAGAAGTCACTCCAATGACAGAACTACCTTCATTGACATATCCACCTTCAGAGAGGACTGTTGAGATATTTAGTATTTTATTTAACTTCTATTTAACTAGGCAAGTCAGTTAAGAACAAATTATTATCTACAATGACAGCCTACCCCGGCCAAACCCAGACGGCGCTGGGCCAATTGTACGCCATCCTATGGGACTCCCAATCACGGCCAGATGTGATACACCCTGGATTTGAACCAGGGACTGTAGTGACGCCTCTTGCATTGAGATGCAATGCCTTAGACCGCTGAGCCACTCAGGAGCCTAATAGCCTACATCTGGTTTTGAATTCCGTAACGTGTCCATCGATAAAATAATCCCTTCGCGTTATAAATCTTGGCCTAGGTTGAACCGTCCTGGTGACTGTTATTTTGATGTACTCTATGTTGACAATTATATAATGGATTTACTTAGGTGTAAACAATACAGAACTGATTAAAGGTGTTTTGTGGACTGTCATAATCTCAGTTAACCCAGAACCAAAATCTTGTGTAATTTGGTCAGACTTTATGTTTACGTAGTCTGTCCACCAGGGAATAGGACTGTCATGACTGTCGTGATTTTTTTGTCTAATTTGTATTCCTCAGGTCTTAAGACAAATTATCATCATTGATGACAGCAGTGATGAGGAAGAGGAAGTCGTTATCAGGGTGGGGGGTATGATATTTGTGCATCTGTAACTTTCTCACTCATCATTATTCACAATTAATTCAGAATTATCCGTAATCATGGTACCAGCCACATTAATGTAGAAGTGTTTAGAAACATATTCTGCTCTTATTTACAGTGGTGTAAAGTACTTAAGTAAAAGTACTACTTAAGTAGTTTTTTGGGGTATCTGTACTTCACTTTACTATTTATATTTTTGACAACTTTTACTTTTACTTCACTACATTCCTAAAGAAAATTATGTACTTTTTACTCCATACGTTTTCCCTGACACCCAAAAGTGTTTGTTACATGTTGAATGCTTATTAGCAGGGCAGGAATATGATCTAATTCCGACACTTATCAAGAGACTATCCCTGGTCATAACTACTGCCTCTGATCTGGCAGACTCACTAAACACATGCTTAGTTTGTAAATTATGTCTGAGTGTTGGAGTGTGCCCCTGGCTATCTGTAAATAACTAGAAAATGTGTCTGTCTGCTTTGCTTAATATAAGGAATTTGAAATACTATTTATACTTGTACTTTTACTTTTGATACTTAAGTATATTTAAAACCAAATACTTTTAGACTTTTACTAAAGTAGTATTTTTCTGGGTGATTTTCACTTTTACGCAAGTCATTTTACTTTCACTCAAGTATGACAATTGGTTACTTTTTCCACCACTGCTTATTTACAATAAAAGTGACAAAAAATGACATGATACGTTATTTACAATTCAATTCATTTCATTCATTGGACACAAAATAATCTGAAACACAACCAAAACAAACAGCAAATGCATCCAACAAATTTGTAGAGTCACAAGCTTGATGTAGAGGTTGTGTGCTATGAATATGGGACCAAAGGGAATTTGTCCCAATACTTTTGCTACAATAAAATGGGGGGACTATGTACAAAAAGTGCTGTTATATCCCGATATGGATCGAAATACCCTCAAATTAAAGCTGACAGTCTGCACAACAAAACATGTGTCACTGTCCCAATACTTTTGGAGCTCACTGTACTTATCTACCATTTTTTATAGCACTTCACAATGTTGTGGCCCATTATCACCCCAAATGTGTTGCGTTGTTATCAGAAGTCTTATGTCATTATCGTGTGCGGCCATGAGAGATGTTGGTGGATGAGGAGCTTGAAAGAAAGTTAAAACAGAGGTATGCACTTCCATAGGGAGGATAATGCAGTGAATTTGGTCCAAAAGTTGAACTCGACTTTCAATATTATTGCCACATTATCACTACTCTCAGTTATTCGGGAAGTGAGTCCTGTGCCTGTGACTTTCTTTCAAATCCCTCCCTTGAAATGGAAAGTCCATTGGCTATCAGCCAGTCTGCTATTGACAGATGACACCACTCGAATCCTCAACACAACACAGATTCCAATAGTACTAAACACTATCTAGCTTCTCGTTTGCATTTAAATATATGAGTCTTTGAGTAAATTAATGGCTATTCATGAACATAATAAACATAATTACTTAAGAAAAGGGGATATTGTGAAGTGTATTGAGGGAGGTGGTCTGAATGATAAATAACATGCTACTCTCTATCAACAGGAAAACAACTGGATACATTATACTGGTGAAGTGGTATGATGGAGGATAGTAGCTACTGTTTACTGAAAAGATGAGAGGATAGGTTGGCAAAATCGTGTTATAATTGGGCCTCTATAGGTGATTCAGACTTTTACACACACACACGCACGCACACACACACACACACGAATATCCGCCAGGGCATATATTTATAAAGGTTTTATTACTATTAGTTAGTCTGTCTTGTACAACTTTGCAGCTAAAAGCAGAATGACAGTATACAGACAAAATAAACATGAGATAAAAGTTTAAGAAAAAATGACGATATGGAGAATAAAGTCTCTAGTCTTGTCGTATAACTGAAAAACACGATAGAATACTGAGTCCCAAAAAATATGTGTGTAAATGTGTTATAAACAATGTAGCAAGAAAATGTACAGAAAGAGATTCAAACAGACCAGGAGGAAACAGCCATCATATTAAGGTGGACATCAGTCACAAATTGTACAGCACCATGACAATCATTTTTGACAGGCATGTACTAAAAAGCAGCAGAATATTGTTTTTTTGGTCCATAACAGGTTACTGCATTGCATTGCATTCCAGGTCAATTGAACTCTTGCTGGTGACTGGACAGCTGCCGCCGGCTTACATAATGGTTACTTGGATCAACTGGAGCAGGAGGAGAAACACTTGACATGAGTATCATCTTCCACAAAAAAAGCTTCTCAGTGGTGATTACTTATTCATATTCTGTTCTTCTTTAGGTAGAGATAGACGTAATCACTGTGGCTAAAGACAAAGCTTCAAAGCTTGATAACTCTGCCAGAGCAAACTCACCTGACTGAAGGAGAAACTGGCTACCTCACAGTCTGTTGCAGCATCACAGGGTGAAATGAGTCGGGATTTAAAGCGAGCTGGAGCAGGAGAACAAAACAGATCAGAACATCTCACTGTGTTCTATTTGTTTATAGATCATTGCAACACTGATCATAATAATAATACATTGTATTCATAAAGCACTTGTTCTCAAGGCACTATGCAACAATGTAGATTGTAAAACATTGTAACATATACATTGTAAACATTGTAAAACAACACATTTTAATGCACCTATTTGGTGTACAATATGTGACTATATATATATATATATATATATATATATATATATATATATACAGTGGGGAGAACAAGTATTTGATACACTGCCGATTTTGCAGGTTTTCCTACTTACAAAGCATGTAGAGGTCTGTAATTTTTATCATAGGTACACTTCAACTGTCAGAGACGGAATCTAAAACAAAAATCCAGAAAATCACATTGTATGATATTTAAGTAATTAATTTGCATTTTATTGCATGACATAAGTATTTGATCACCTACCAACCAGTAAGAATTCCGGCTCTCACAGACCTGTTAGTTTTTCTTTAAGAAGCCCTCCTGTTCTCCACTCATTACCTGTATTAACTGCACCTGTTTGAACTCGTTACCTGTATAAAAGACACCTGTCCACACACTCAATCAAACAGACTCCAACCTCTCCACAATGGCCAAGACCAGAGAGCTGTGTAAGGACATCAGGGATAAAATTGTAGACCTGCACAAGGCTGGGATGGGCTACAGGACAATAGGCAAGCAGCTTTGTGAGAAGGCAACAACTGTTGGCGCAATTATTAGAAAATTGAAGAAGTTCAAGATGACGGTCAATCACCCTCGGTCTGGGGCTCCATGCAAGATCTCACCTCGTGGGGCATCAATGATCATGAGGAAGGTGAGGGATCAGCCCAGAACTACACGGCAGGACCTGGTCAATGACCTGAAGAGAGTTGGGACCACAGTCTCAAAGAAAAGCATTAGTAACACACTACGCCGTCATGGATTAAAATCCTGCAGCGCACGCAAGGTCCCCCTGCTCAAGCCAGCGCATGTCCAGGCCCGTCTGAAGTTTGCCAATGACCATCTGGATGATCCAGAGGAGGAAGGTCATGTGGTCTGATGAGACAAAAATAGAGCTTTTTGGTCTAAACTCCACTCGCCGTGTTTGGAGGAAGAAGAAGGATGAGTACAACCCCAAGAACACCATCCCAACCGTGAAGCATGGAGGTGGAAACATCATTCTTTGGGGATGCTTTTCTGCAAAGGGGACAGGACGACTGCACCGTATTGAGGGGAGGATGGATGGGGCCATGTATCGCGAGATCTTGGCCAACAACCTCCTTCCCATTGAAGATGGGTGAGTGGGTCTTCCAGCATGACAACGACCCGAAACACACAGCCAGGGCAACTAAGGAGTGGCTCCGTAAGAAGCATCTCAAGGTCCTGGAGTGGCCTAGCCAGTCTCCAGACCTGAACCCAATAGAAAATATTTGGAGGGAGCTGAAAGTCTGTATTGCCCAGCGACAGCCCCGAAACCTGAAGGATCTGGAGAAGGTCTGTATGGAGGAGTGGGCCAAAATCCCTGCTGCAGTGTGTGCAAACCTGGTCAAGAACTACAGGAAACGTATGATCTCTGTAATTGCAAACAAAGGTTTCTGTACCAAATATTAAGTTCTGCTTTTCTGATGTATCAAATACTTATGTCATGCAATAAAATGCTAATGAATTACTTAAAAATCATACAATGTGATTTTCTCGATTTTTGTTTTAGATTCCGTCTCTCACAGTTGAAGTATACCTATGATAAAAATTAGACCTCTACATGCTTTGTAAGTAGGAAAACCTGCAAAATCGGCAGTGTATCAAATACTTGTTCTCCCACTGTATATATATTTAGATGTAGTAGATTGATTGGAAAGTCAGGAATTTGTTATATAGTGAGTAAAGAGTTACCCTTCAGGATCTTGAGCCTTGTGAGAATGGCCATAAAGTCATCGTATTTGATCCCTCCACCAGAGCTGTACCGGTCCCATAGTGTTTTGAACGTTTCATCGTCCAAACTGAGATCTATATGACAGAGGATTTTTATCATTTACTTTTTTTATCTGCAAATATACTCTACCAAGAGTTCAGTTTCACTATCAGGTCAGGATGTTCACAATCAAAACCAAATCATTGTGTCGTAAATTAAGAGAAAATCAACAAAACATACAGTGGCAAGAAAAAGTATGTGAACCCTTTGGAATTACCTGGATTTCTGCATAGATTGGTCATCAAATTTGATCTGATCTTCATCTAAGTCACAATAATAGACAAACATAGTGATCTTAAACTAATAACACACAAATTATTGGATTTTTCTTGTCTATATTGAATACATAATTTAAACATTCACGGTGTAGGTTGGAAAAAGTATGTGAACCCCTAGGCTAATGACTTCTCCAAAAGCTAATTGGAGTCAGGAGTCAGCTAACCTGGAGTCCAATCAATGAGACAAGATTGGAGATGTTGGTTAGAGCTACCTTGCAGCTATAAAAAACTATAAAAAAACACTCACAAAATTTGAGTTTGCTCTTCACAAGAAGCATTGCCTGATGTGAACCATGCCTCGAACAAAAGAGATCTCAGCAGACTTAAGATTAAGAATAAACACTAAACAAGAATGGTGTTCATGGGAGGACACCACGGAAGAAGCCACTGCTGTCCAAAAAAAACATTGCTGCACGTCTGAAGTTTGCAAAAGTGCACCGGGATGTCCCACAGTGCTACTGGCAAAATATTCTGTGGACAGATGAAACTATAATTGAGTTGTTTGGAAGGAACACAACACTGGAAAGAAAAAGGCACAGCACAACAACATCAAAACCTCATCACAACTGTAAAGTATGGTGGAGGGAGCATCATGGTTTGGGGCTGCTTTGCTGCCTCAGGGCCTGGACAATTTGCTATCACCAACGGAAAAATGAATTCCCAAGTTTATCAAGACATTTTGCAGGAGAATGTTAGGCTATCTGTCCACCAATTGAAGCTCAACAGAAGTTGGGTGATGCAACAGGTCAACGACCCAAAACACAGAAGTAAATCAACAACAATGGCTTCAACAGAAGAAAATACGCCTTCTGGAGTGGCACAGTCAGAGTCCTGACCTCAACCCAATTGAAATGCTGTGATATGACCTCAAGAGAGCGGTTCACACCAGACATCCAAAGAATATTGCTGAACTAAAACAGTTTTGTAAAGAGGAATGGTTCAACATTCTTCCTGACCGTTGTGCAGGTCTGATCTGCAACTACAGAAAACGTTTGGTTGAGGTTATTGTTGCCAAAGGAGGGTCAACCAGTTATTAAATCCAAGGGTTCACATACTTTTCCCAACCTGCACTGTGAATGCTTATATGGTGTGTTCAATAAAGACATGAAGACGTATAATTGTTTGTTTGTTATTAGTTTAAGCAGACTGTGTTTGTCTATTGTTGTGACTTAGATGAAGATCAGATCAAATTTGATGACCAATTTATGCAGAAATCCAGGTATTTCCAAAGGGTTCACATACTTTTTCTTGCCACTGTAAATACATCCTTTGATCATAACCGTGATACATGACTAACCACGGACATCAAGCGCATTCTTCATCTGGTATTCTGTGACGAACCCTGGGTTCTGCCACTCATAGGACTCTGAGTACTCTCTTTTGGTAACAGACACATAGTGCTTTAGGTTGTGGAATTCTTTCACATCCAGTTTGCCTGATTTGTCTTTCTGAAAGGTGCTGGTTAAGGAGAAAGGATTGATGGCTGATACAGTATTGAAACCATTGTCAACCAAGGAGCCTACTGGGGCCTCAGTGGATCCACAATATAGCTCAGAAAGTAGTAAATAAATACAAAGTATTGTCAGGAAGCACAAAAAAAGGGTTTCGGGGGAAGAAATATTAATTAATAAACTCATATAAAAGTGAACTAAAAACAGAAACAGGTGAAGGATACATCTTCTAGAGCCAACAATATGTGGGCAGTTTGAAGACTTAGTGCTACAATTGAAGTAGACAAGAATATACATGTATAAATTAAATACACACATACATCATATATAATGCTTTAAATTCAAGAAACCACAACTAACATTGGTCCCGAACAGAGTGACCAAGTTCATTCAGCTTGACCAGGAGTTCCTCAGCCGTGAGTTGCTGTGGAGACCAAAACACACAAGCATTTGATAGGATAACAGTAATATTCTCCAAATTCCACTTGCCACCTATCCACCTAGTCCCACTTCACTTCATACATTCCTCATTAAACACATTATAGGTATCATTCGCTTGCTACATATAAATATTTACTCTTCAGTCGTCTGAGAAAAATATTTTAAACACACCTCGGGATTACTGTCCCCCTGTGAAAAGAAGTAGACAATGTTTTAGAGTAAATTGTTTTGTACACATCTCAAACAGTACTGAAATTAGCTTTTGTAACCTTTTTTTGGTTAAGGTGACAATACCGCTAACATGCACCCTGCTGGGTCTGTAGCAAAATAATGAAAGCCAAATCATTGTTGCAGTCACTACTGGCCCATGTACTTTTTCCAATGTATTACTGAATTAAACAACTTGGAGAAACTACTGATTTATTAAAAGTGGTGACTTAATAAGGGTTAAAAAATGACAAGAGTATCGGTACCTACTCTCACGCATGACTCCTCTGGAAAGGATTCACAGCTCAGATCATCAGGCCAGGACATCCCAAACGTATTCAACACACTGTCACACCCCAGTGTGGCTCTCTCACAAAGGGATCTGCAAGGGCGCTGCACCTCCCCTTCCACACACTGGGGAGCGTAGACAGAACACAGAAAGAAGCGGATATCCACAGAACAAGTCAATTTCAATACATACTCCAATTGAGCCATTTTAACGGCCGCCTCCGCCTGTTTTTTGTGCCCCAGCAGATTTGGCATGGCCGTCAGGTTGTAGGAGATGCCCTGGCACAGTGGCATGGTGATTGGCTGGCAGGGGCCCTCAGGGGACGGAGCACTGGTCACGCCAAACTGAAAAGGAAACAACAAAATACCTCATATTCACCAATCAGCAATAATTATTATTCAAGGATGTTTACCTTTATTTCACCAGGCAAAACTGATTGATGTTTCCTTTCTTTCCTTCCCTCGCCAAACATTTTGATGTTGACAATTTATGTTTAAAGGGGCACTTTACCCTTTTGAAACATCTAATTTATCATCTGGTGTGCATCATGTGACTTTGACCAACTGTGAGCAGGCAAAGGAAACTGAAACACATTTTCCTAACCTTTGCCTGCCCTGATCATAGTTGTTTAAATAACGATGCAGTGTAGTGGTGTGCTGGTTGGAGCCTGGTATTGAATCTGTAAGTTGATACACTATGTATACAAAAGTATGTGGACACCCCTTCAAAATAGTGGATTTAGCTATTTCAGATACACCAATTGCTGACAAGTGTATAAAATTGAGCACACAGCCATGCCATCTTCATAGACAAACATTGGCAGTAGAATGGCCTTACTGAAGAGCTCAGTGACCTTCAACGTGTCACCGTCATAGGATGCTACCTTTCCAACAAGTCAGTTCGTCAAATTTCTGCCCTGCTAGAGCTGCCCCAGTCAACTGCAAGTGCTGTTATTGTGAAGTGGAAACTTCTAGAAGCAGCAACAAAGGCTCAGCCACAAAGTGGTAGTCCACACAAGCTCACAGAATGGGTCTCCAAGTGCTGAAGCTTGAAGCACGTAAAAATCATCTGTCCTCAAAGAACGGGACTCTGAGTGCTGAAGTGCAACGTCAGCACAAGAACTGTTTATTCGGGGCTTCATGAAATGGGTTTGCATGGCCGCACACAAGCCTAAGATCAGCATGCGCAATGCCAAGCGTCGGCTGGAGTGGTGAAAAGCTTGCTGCCATTGGACTCTGGAGCAGTGGAAACTCGTCTGTGGAGTGATGAATCACGCTTCACAATCTGGCAGTCCAACAGACGAATCTGTGTTTGGCGGATACCAGGAGAATGCTACCTGCTCCAATACATAGTGCCAACTGTAAAGTTTGGTGGAGGAGGAATAATGGTCTGGGGCTGTTTTTCATGGTTTGGGCTAGGCCCCTTAGTGAACGGAAATCTTAACGCTACAGAATATAATTAGTTGTAAATGAGAACTTGTTCTCAACTAGCCTACCTGGTTAAATATAAGTGAAATTAAAAAATTCTAGACAATTCTGTGCTTCCAACTTTATGACAACAACATGACAATGCCCCTGTGCACAAAGCGAAGTCCATACAGAAATGGTTTGTCGAGATTAGTGTGGAAGAACTTGACTGGCCTGCACAGAGCCCTGACCTCAACCCTAATGAACACCTTTGGGATGAATTGGAACGTCGACTGCGAGCAGGGCCTAATCGCCCAACGTCAGTGCCCGACCTCACTAATGCTCTTGTGGCTGAATGGAAGCAAGTCCCTGTAACAATGTTCCAGCATCTAGTGGAAAACCTTCCCAGAAGAGTGGAGGCTGTTATAGCAGCAAAGGGTGGACCAACTCCATATTAATGCCCACGATTTTGGAATGAGATACTAAACGAGCAGGTGTCCACATACTTTTGGTCATGTAGTGTACATGCTGGAAAGTGACTTACATGTTCACAAGATTCCGTTGTGAGGGTGTCACACTCCAACTGACTGGGCCACTGAAAACCAAACCTGTTCATTAGCACCTCACAGTCCTTTCTGGCTAGCTCACACAGAGCTCTGCAGGGTGGGCGGGCTTTCCCTGAAACACACTCTGGAGTGTAGACGGAGCACAGGAAGGCCTGAAGGTGAGGAGAACACTGCATCTTTACCAGAGGGTAAAACTGATTCAATTCTAAACCAGCGACCTCCTGTGTGGAGTGGTTTAATAGGTTGGGCATGACAGTGTCCTTGTAGGGCAGGTCCTTGCAGAGAGGGATGATGATTGGCTCACAGGTTCCTGCAGGGTTTGGTGCAGGGATACTCTCTTGGCCCTGAAAGCAATGAACATCATTTTGTCATATGCTATATGCATTATGGCGAGGAATGACACAACATCTGGGAAGGTTTTCAGTTATAGAACCAGAATTATACTTCAAAAATCAACTTCCTGCTAATCTAAGCAGGACAGCCTACAGGCATACAGCAGTCCTGAATCAGATCTGTCCCTATAATGATAAGATGAACACCTCCTAAGGCTACTTACGTTGGCACAGGATTGTTTGGGGTAAGCCTCACATCTGATCTTCTCTGGCCAGTTTAGACCCTTCTCTCTCAGAAAAGGCTCACATTCATTCTTCACCCTCTCACAGAGCCAACTGCAGGGTGGAATCTTGTCATCCAACACACACTCAGGTGAAACAACGCCACATAGGAAAACTGTGACCTCTGGAGAGCAGCCCGTATTCACGATCTGACGAAGCTGCCTCAGGTTGTAGTCCCTGGTTTGGTGGGTTGGATTGATGGTCGTGTTGTAACCAACATCTTGACAAAAGTCCACGGTCACTGGCTGGCAGGACTGCTTGCTGTGTCCAGTCTGCACAAAGAGCAACAATCTGAAGACCAACAGGACCCAAGTCTCCATGACCCTGTGCTGTAATAACAACGACAGTAGTAACTAACCTCAAAGTTTCCTAAATGCTGATCAAATTAATCCAAAATGGTTTGGAGAGCCGACCTATGATGTATTTCTGGGGTGCACTGCTTTGCTGTAGAATATTCAAGTGGGTGTGTTTTCACTGTTTTGAGTCCAGACCTTTATTTATGCGAAACTCCACATCAGGAACTGATTATGATTGTGTCTCCTAGGACATTGAGTGCCAGCTTTTCGTGTGTTTTGTAATATCTGGAGAATAACTTGAATCAAGGAATCAAAACCACAAAAACACACAAACAGTAACAAAAGGATAACTTGCAATGTACTATTAACACAAGGCAAGCAATCATTATGTGCATTACACTGTTAGAACTGTGTTTGTGTTATGGATTCCTGTGAAATTCAGTTGAATCACTTCATGCAGCTCACTCTACCCATCCTCCAACCTGCCACTCAAATCTCAGTGACCTCAGTGACCAGGCCACTGATAGGTTGCTAGGGGGTTGCTAAGGGGCCTGACCACTGCCAGTCCTCCTTATTATGCAATCTGCTTTAAAAACGACATCTCTCTGTTCCTGTTCTCTTTCATGAGTTACAGACATTTGTTTTGAATCATCTCTTGTTTTGTTGCTTATTTTTTTATTTTTGTTTAAAAAATATAACATCTTTATTCCATATTTCATATTGTTGATTACATTTTGCTAGTTGTTTCGGATCAAAAAGAGGTGATTAACAAACATACAATACATTACATCACATTTACAGTTCATAATACAAAACGATAGAGAATGATTATAAGGAATTGAAAAGTCAAGAATCCTCCATCCAGCCTATTTCATTTTCCAATTCATATAAATTAGATTTTTTCAAATGTAGCTGTATTTCTTTTAAAATTCAGATTAAGATATATAATGAACAAAAATATAAATGCAACATGTAAAGTGTTCGTCCCATGTTTCACGAGCTGAAATAAAATATCCCTGAAATGTTCCATACACACAAAAAGCTTTTCTCTCAAATGTTGTGCACAAATGTGTTTAAATCCCTGTTAGTGAGCATTTCTCCTTTGCCAAGATAATCCATCCACCTGACAAGTGTGGCATATCAAGAAGCTGATTAAACGACATGATCATTACATAGGTGCACTTTGTGCTTGGGACAATAAAAGGCAACTGTGCAGTTTTGTCACATAAAACAATACCACAGATGTCCCAAGTTGAGGGAGCGTGCAATTGACATGCCGACTGCAGGAATGTCCACCAGAGCGGTTGCCAGAGAATTGAATGCTAATTTCTCTACCATAAGCCGCCTCCAACGTCTTCTTAGAGAATTTGGCAGTACATTCAACGTAGCTCACAACCGCAGACCACATGTATGGCGTTGTGTGGGTAAGCGTTTTGCTGATGTCAACGTTGTGAACAGAGCGAGGTGGGGTTATGGTATGGGCAGGTATAAGCAATGGACAATGAACACAATTGCATTTTATCAATGGCAATTTGAATGCACAGAGATACCATGATGAGATCCTGAGGTCCATTGTCGTGCCATTCATCCACCACCATCACCTCATGTTTCAGCATAATGCACTACCCCATGTCGCAAGGATTTGTACACAAGCTAAACACCTTCTTCGCCAGCTTTGAGTATAACACAGTGCCACCGACGCGGTCCGCTCCCAAGGACTGTGGGCTCTCGTTCTCCGTGGCCGACTTGAGTAAGACATTTAAGCGTGTTGACCCTCGCAAGGCTACTGGCTCAGACGGTATTCTTAGCCACTTCTCAGAGCATGCGCAGACCAGCTGGCTGGAGTTGTTACGGACATATTCAATCTCTCCCTATCCCAGTTTGCGGTCTCCACTTGCGTCAAGATGTTCACCAGAGTTCCTGTACTCAAGAAAGCAAAGGTAACTGAACTAAATGACTATCGCCCCGTAGCACTCACTTCTGTCATCATGAAGTGCTTTGAGAGGCTATTTAAGGATCATATCACTTCCATCTTATCTGACACCCTAGACCCACTGTAATTTGCATACTGCCCCAATAGATCCACAGATGATGCAATTGCCATTGCCCTACACACTGCCCTATCCCATCTGGACAAGAGGAATACCTATGCACGATTGCTGTTCATTGACTACAGCTCAACCTTCAACACCATAGTACCCTCCAAGCTCATCATTAAACTCGGGGACCAGGGTCTGAACCCCGCCCTGTGCAACTGTGTCCTGGAATTCCTGATAGGCCGCCCCCAGGTGGTGAAGGTAGGAAACAACACCTCCACTACGCTTATCCTCAACACAGGGGTGCTCAGCCCCCTCCTGTACTCCCTGTTCAACCATGACTCCATGGCAACGCACGCCTCTAACTCAATCATCAAGTTTGCAGACGACACAATAGTATTCGGCCTGATTACAACAATGACGAGACAGCCTACAGGGAGGAGGTGAGGGTCCTAGCGGAGTGGTGCCAGGAAAATAACCTCTCCCTCAACAAAAGGAAGGAGCTGATCGTGAACTTCAGGAGACAACAGAGAGAGCACGCCCCTATTCACATCGATGGGACGGCAGTGGAGAAGACAGTGTGGTGAAGAAGACGCAACAGCGCCTCTTCAACTTCAGGAGGCTGAAGAAATTCGGCTTGGCCTCTAAGACCCTCACAAACTTTTATAGATGTACAATTGAGAGCATCCTGTCGGACTGTATCACCGCCTTGTACGACAACTGCACTGCCGCAACCACAGGGCTCTCCAGAGGATGGTACGGTCTACCCAGTGGCGATTTTAGCATATACATTTTGGTGGGGCAAAAAAATATATAAATAAATGTATGCATGCCAGCAAAGGCACTACACAACACTAAACAATAGATTAATTGTACTATAACGGTGACAAACGGTGCCCACAAGCTGTTAGGACCTACATAAAGCTGTCCCAAAAGCAGTCCTAACACCTTACCACTGCTACACCTGGCTTTCAGCGGAGCCTTGTCTGGCAGCAAAACAGTTCATTCAGCCTCATTTACTGCCTTTTTAAAAAACATAGCTGATATGGCAGACTTGTTAAAAAATTGTGGTTTCTACTGACAATTGAGAAGTACAAACTATGACATAAGGGAAGGACAATCCGTAATTTCAATTGAGACATTAATGAGCGAACTAGGACGGATGTTGTCAATATAACTATTTGTTCAGCACTTTTGAAATGTACAGCGATAGAATTCAGAACATGGGCTGTTCTTACTGTATTCTCCCTGTACACCAAGTCAGAACCGTAGGATAAATAACGGGGCCATATAAGCAGACAATGAAAGCTCTTACAATATTCGATGATTACATTTCTCTAAAACAGGCAATAGGCTACATGTGCACGTGCACCACCAAGTCAGAACAGTAGGCAAAAGAGGGGAAAAGGGATCAAATTATTAGCGCGAGGCACATGGGCTACTAACAGCTTACTACACAACATAGACAACATACACAACATTAGTATTACTTTCTTAGCTACAGTATGCATATCTCCCTGGCATATTACATAATTTATGCAGCAGCATACAATACATTTTTGGACTCATCTTGTTGTGCTCACTTCCTTCCAAACCACTCAATGTTGAATTTGCAATTTACAACTTGTTGTGTAGTGTTTATATCCAATGGCCGATAAGCACCGATTCGTTTTATCTTCATATGACAAGGATTGAAAAGGATTTGCCAGTAGATTGTCGACTTGATTCATGATGATGACTTCTAGCTAAGATTTTGAAAGTATGATGTTGACATGATCAGTCCAATCAAAGCTACTATACATATAACGAGATTTGACGTCATTTTATCTGTGGCCAATGACCTTGAGCCTTCTTGGATGGGCAATTCTAATGTATCTCTATATCAATACCCAAAGGGCTAGAATTTTCGTGGTCTCCCCTTAGACTATGCGGTGGCGTAGTTTCCTCATGAGTGACAGAACACTGATCCAATCACGGCGCAAAGCTCCGAATTTTCTGCTGGCTTGCCCCACCACCACAGAGAGCACTGAGCTGGGCTGAAACACCTGTATTTTGGAGCTGCCTTACTCAAGAAAACAAAAAAGAGGCCTGTGTTTGTATGCAGCTTTATTAACTCAATGATTTATATATATTTTGAATTGTTTGCAAACTGATATGTGACACATACTAATGCCAAAATAACATTTAAAACAGGCAAGCCCCAAAAAATCTAAATGACTGGTCGCCACTGGGTATGTCCAACGCATCACCGGGGACACTGCCTGCCCTGCAGGACACCTACAGCACCGATGTAACAGGAAGACCAAGAAGATCATCAAGGACATCAACCACTCGAGCCACTACCTGTTCACCCCGTTATCATCCAGAAGGCGAGGTCAGTACAGGTGCATCAAAGCTGGGACCAAGAGACTGAAAAACAGCTTCTACAGTATCTCAAGGCCATCACACTGTTAAATAGCCATGACTAGCCGGCTACCACCCGGTTACTCAACCCTGCACCTTAAGAGGCTGCTGCCCTACAGTACTACATAGACATGGAATCACTGGTCACTTTAATAATGTTTAAATACTGTTGAACTCATTTCATATACTGTATTCTACTGTATTTTAGTCAATGCCACTCAGACATTGCTCATCCTAGTATTTATATATTTCTTAATTCCATCATTTTACATTTGTTTGTATTATTGTGAATTGTTAGATACTAATGCACTGTTGTAGCTAGTAACACAAGCATTTCGTTACACCCGCAATAACGTCTGCTAAATATGTGTATGTGACCAATAACATTTGATTTGATCATCCTTGGAAGCTGAAAATGTCAAATTTTTTCCAATGGTCTGCATACTCACCAGACATGTTACCCATTGAACGTGTTTGGGATGTTCTGGATCTACGTGTACAACAGCGTGTTCCGGTTTCTGCCGATATCCAGGAACTTCGCACAGCCATCCAAGAAGAGCGGAACAATATTCCACAATCAACAGACTGATCAACTGTATGCGAAGGAGATGTGCTGCGCTGCACACCAGAAACTGACAGGTTCTGGTCCATGCCCCTACCTTCTTTTGAAGGTATCTGTGACCAACAGATGCATATCTGTATTCCCAGTCATGTGAAATCCATAGATTAGGGCCTAATGATTTCCTTACATGAACTGTAACTCAGTAAAATCTTTGAAATTGTTGCATGTTGCGTTTATAGTTTTGTTCAGTGTAATTTAAATATTTCCGTGTAGGCCTATCTATTATTTAGTGTTTATCTAAATACTTACAATTTTTTTTATCCTGTTATTCTTGACTTCATAATTTCCAACAAGTCAATGTCAGTTATCTAATTTTCAGTTCACATATTTCAAACTTCAAATAATTTATCATATCTTTGTTTTCTAGACATTTCACGTTAAGGGCCATCATTGGGAGGTAGGGATGGAGGGGAAGAGGGGCAGGGTATTCACTGCACTTTCATCAGTATCGTCTCTTATGTTCTCTTTCGGCCTCGCTCTCACTGCTGTCACTCTTCTTCACCGTCGCTTGGGATGAAGTTGGAAGACTGGTGGGTGACATCTACTTCAGCGCTCTGGACGACCTTACTAGTTCCATTTCTTTCTTATGCCATCTCGACTCTCTCCCGGGCTTGTTGTAGTCTTACTGACAGTCTATGGTGCTGGGTCTAATGCTGCGGGCTCACCTTCTCAAGCCTTCGATTAGAGGCTGGACCTCTTCTTACCATGCCCGCGTAGGTCACTGGACATTGGAAGGTGTGACCTTCACCTAGGCTGTACATGGCTTCTTCAGTAAAATATTTTGCTTTGCGGCCCAGTCCAGCGCATTTCCAACATTATGACAATCTCTGACCTGATGGTCCAGACTGACAGATGTAGCAGAGATGGGTCTGACCTTGATAACTGACTTTCCCAATGTAGGGACCCATTGCGTTTGAGTTAAGGACCTGTACTAGAAATCTGCTGATTTTCCACAAATGTACCTTCTGACCCCATACCAGATCCCAAACTTGTCTAGTGGCTTGAAGACAGGTTGTATAATTTCGCAGTACAGGTTTAGGAAAAGCGCTACATCTTGGTCTGCAATTTCTCCTGTAAAGAACAAAAATGGTCTTTACATCTAGCTCAATGGAGGACCCAGTCTTTCCACTTTGGATGTGAGGAGTGGGCAGACTGGACCTCCAGGAAACGACAGATTGGAGGTTCTGCCTGCTCAAGTCATTGCCTCAGTCTCTCTCCAAGTGGACAAGAGTGATGGTCAGAAGTGAGTGATGTTGACATTTTAGAAACCATAAAATCACTCATAAGTCATATCAATTATTTTCTTGATTCATACCTTGTTCTAGTACTCTGGTTATCCCATGGAGAGTGCATGTGGACCTAGTGTGAAATACTGATAATGCTCACTAGATTTTATTGAACTGTCACCAAGACCTACGAAGAAAACTTATCAGAGGTGTATTCCACATATATGGTCGTGTTTATTACTCACTTTCACAGACAAGATTACTCCCAGCTATATTTAGGGATATCTTGATGAATATTAGACATTCAACAGTGACATAACATACAGAACATGCAGTGGTGACACGGGTTTATAGGCACACCTAGTGGTTAAAGTTGGCTAATATTCCAGTTTCCCAAGGTAATGTTACAATTTTATACTAACTTCCTATTTCAAAACCATTCATGTGGAATGTGACAATTAGGTTTTAGTCAGGTTTGTATAAAAGCAATCAAAAAAGCAAGTGATTTGTGAGTATCAAAAATACATGTCAGAATAAATTTTTACACATGCTAAATTGTAAATATTTTGGAGTTAAGAGGTAGTCCCTCAGATTTTTTTTCTGCTCTGTCTCTTCATGTGCTCATCGTGCACTGGATGAACTGAGAGAGAGAAAGAGTGATTATAATACTTTACATATAAGGGGCCATTTACAGTAAGTGCTTACAACAAGGAAGAGGATCTGAATTTTTTTTTGTAAGAGATTTGAAAGACTTACATCATCGTATGGAAATGTGGCCATTCCCTGTCCAGCTTGGTCCCGCTTTCGGAACACATCTGTAGCAAACATACAGAGAAACTATTACTAAACAACCACACATACAATAGTCATACTGATAATGGAAAAGTGATCAAAACTGTTCACTCACCAGTCAGGGTTCTGAGTTTCACACAACAAGCTACGTAGTCATCAAAGGTGATCTTCCCCTGAGAACTGAATCTCTTGATGATGCCGTTCATGGCTTGTGGGCTCAGTCTGTAGCCTGTAACACACAAACATACATGTCAAATGAACATTTCGCTCTCATATTGACTTTCGGTCATCACTTATTGTGTATACACATAAACGAATACACCCTTTGTGCTTGTACGTACCCATGGAAGTAACTGCCTGGTGCATCTCCTGGGGGTCCACGGTCCCACTCTGGTCACGGTCAATGGACATGAAGTGCTGCTTCCAGCCATTGAGCACGGTCGACAGCTCCTTGAACTCGTTGAAGCCCATAGTACATGACATGTCTCTCTGAGGGGTCGCTTCAGTCAAGGAACAGGAACAGCAGTGACCTCACAACCTTACCTCAAACATGAATATAGACGGCTAAAAGTTTCCTGAATAATTTCAATAATTAGATTTTGTTGTCCTGATATATCAAGTTGTTTTTTCCCAATCAAGAAAAATCCATGGAACAGTCATACAATGTGAGAGGACTTTCTGCAAACTCTCAATGCACAAAACAGTCACTTACGCATATTTCATCTCATATTATTGTACTGGTAGCTAGTGGGACCATAGTATTTTAAAAACCTGTGTGTGTACTGACTGGTTAGTCAAGGATACATCCAGCATGTTGATCATCAGTCTGCAGGTCTCCAGGTTAAAAGCTGTCGGAGATAAGATAACAGTTAATCAAACCACAGTCATCTCTCCATACAGTGTAAAGAATAGAATAAAACAAAATACTGCATTGAAAAGTGCCTGGGAGTTTGCGGTTCCCGTCGGTCTTGTACATGGTGTCACTCTTACGTTTGTAGCCACCAGAGAAGTTAGCCTGTGTGAGGCATTGCTGGAGCTCTTCTGCTGATATGTGCCCATCCTTCCAATGTCAAAAGATAGAGCGGAAAAAAATACTTATTGAGACCGAAACAATGCTATACATTTTTAGACGACAGTAAGCTGTTTTGACTGTTGAAGCTAGCAGATAGCTCAATATGTCAAGCTGTATGTCTTATTACCTGGCCTGCAACAGCAGCAAAATATCCATAGAGAGGGTCTTGCTGCTGACCAGGGTATCCTCCAAAGCCAGGGCCACCAGGAGGGTGGCCACCAGCAGGGGCACCTCCATACTGCAAGACAGACAGACAATGATTTATAGAGAGAGAGAAACAGTAAACACCATAAGGTTACTATGAAACAGTTAGTGACAACATAGGTCAAGTGCCATGAAAGTGACCAAAGTTGAACATCCCAATGACTCACTCTGAACCACTTAACCAGTCTATAGAACACAATGATGCCTCAAATCAGTGTAAGGTGCTGAGAATTATTTCATATAGATTATTTATTCCAATCAGCAAGAGTGTCAAACTGTACTTTGGCCAACAACACCAGGACAGTGAGTCCCAGCTATGTGAACCTGACCACTCCCAGGGTTGGGTGAACTGAGTTAATTCAAAACCAGTACTTCTATAGACCTATACGCTACTGAACTTTTTATACAAAGTATAGGCCCTATAATCCATCATAGTAGAGCTAACATTTGCACTTAATGTTATCTTTTGATCAGCGCAGATTGTTACATTGTAAGAATGTCTCGGTTGTATCCAACAATCCTCTTCACTTCGGGAACAACAGGCCTCCCTGGAGGCTAAAGCGCATAAAGCATAAAAGCTCTGTTACGGCTTGCCAATGGTAGAGATTCGTTGGCAGGCAGGCCTACAAATTGTATTAGATACAACAAATACTCTACTGTATTCGGAAAACACTGTGCAATATACGCTTGTTATATTATGTAGGATATGTGGATTTGCAGTTCTACTTCCGGACAACTAAACGGTCCTGCCGATACCCATTTATTTTCATATTTGTGTAGAAGACACTAGTCTGTAAGATCTTACCCCTCCTGGGTATCCGCCTGCGGGAGCACCATATCCAGGATAACTCATTTCTATGAATGAAAAGAATAACACTGTGATACCAACTGGCAATAAAATAACCACTTCCCTGACTTGCCCTTCTTGACACACAAGGGGAGTGTCGGATGTCCTGCTTTTATGTTTCCTTCACGCCCATCACCTCAACGCACTAGTCCCTGATTGGCCTTGCATTAACATGTGACCAGCTGCCTGCCAATCATGTGACAATAATACTTGTCAACGAAGATAAATGCAACGCAGACTAATAAAGTAATACTATGGATAGTAGTAGTACTTATAGTAATAGATTTGCATATAATAAACGGCTCTCTATCCACCGGATGTGTACCAAACTCACTAAAAGTGGCAGTAATAAAGCCTCTCTTGAAAAAGCCAAACCTTGACCCAGAAAATATAAAAAACTATCGGCCTATATCGAATCTTCCATTCCTCTCAAAAATTTTAGAAAAAGCTGTTGCACAGCAACTCACTGCCTTCCTGAAGACAAACAATGTATATGAAATGCTTCAGTCTGGTTTTAGACCCCATCATAGCACTGAGACTGCGCTTGTGAAGTTGGTAAATGACCTTTTAATGGCGTCAGACCGAGGCTCTGCATCTGTCCTCGTGCTACTAGACCTTAGTGCTGCCTTTGATACCATCGATCACCACATTCTTTTGGAGAGACTGGAAACCCAAATTGGTCTACACGGACAAGTTCTGGCCTGGTTTAGATCTTATCTGTCGGAAAGATATCAGTTTGTCTCTGTGAATGGTTTGTCCTCTGACAAATCAACTGTACATTTCGGTGTTCCTCAAGGTTCCGTTTTAGGACCACTATTGTTTTCACTATATACAGTGGGGAGAACAAGTATTTGATACACTGACGATTTTGCAGGTTTTCCTACTTACAAAGCATGTAGAGGTCTGTAATTTTTATCATAGGTACACTTCAACTATGAGAGACGGAATCTAAAACAAAAATCCAGAAAATCACATTGTATGATTTTTAAGTAATTAATTTGCATTTTATTGCATGACATAAGTATTTGATACATCAGAAAAGCAGAACTTAATATTTGGTACAGAAACCTTTGTTTGCAATTACAGAGATCATACGTTTCCTGTAGTTCTTGACTAGGTTTGCACACACTGCAGCAGGGATTTTGGCCCACTCCTCCCTACAGATCTTCTCCAGATCCTTCAGGTTTCGGGGCTGTCGCTGGGCAATACGGACTTTCAGCTCCCTCCAAAGATTTTCTATTGGGTTCAGGTCTGGAGACTGGCTAGGCCACTCCAGGACCTTGAGATGCTTCTTACGGAGCCACTCCTTAGTTGCCATGGCTGTGTGCTTCGTGTCGTTGTCATGCTGGAAGACCCAGCCACGACCCATCTTCAATGCTCTTACTGAGGGAAGGAGGTTGTTGGCCAAGATCTCGCGATACATGGCCCCATCCATCCTCCCCTCAATACGGTGCAGTCGTCCTGTCCCCTTTGCAGAAAAGCATCCCCAAAGAATGATGTTTCCACCTCCATGCTTCACGGTTGGGATGGTGTTCTTGGGGTTGTACTCATCCTTCTATTCCTCCAAACACGGCGAGTGGAGTTTAGAGCAAAAGGCTCTATTTTTGTCTCATCAGACCACATGACCTTCTCCCATTCCTCCTCTGGATCATCCAGATGGTCATTGGCAAACTTCAGACGGGCCTGGACATGCGCTGGCTTGAGCAGGGGGACCTTGCGTGCGCTGCAGGATTTTAATCCATGACGGCGTAGTGTGTTACGAATGGTTTTCTTTGAGACTGTGGTCCCAGCTCTCTTCAGGTCATTGACCAGGTCCTGCCGTGTAGTTCTGGGCTGATCCCTCACCTTCCTCATGATCATTGATGCCCCACGAGGTGAGATCTTGCATGGAGCCCCAGACCGAGGGTGATTGACCGTCATCTTGAACTTCTTCCATTTTCTAATAATTGTGCCAACAGTTGTTGCCTTCTCACCAAGCTGCTTGCCTATTGTCCTGTAGCCCATCCCAGCCTTGTACAGGTCTACAATTTATCCCTGATGTCCTTACACAGCTCTCTGGTCTTGGCCATTGTGGAGAGGTTGGAGTCTGTTTGATTGAGTGTGTGGACAGGTGTCTTTTATACAGGTAACGAGTTCAAACAGGTGCAGTTAATACAGGTAATGAGTGGAGAACAGGAGGGCTTCTTAAAGAAAAACTAACAGGTCTGTGAGAGCCGGAATTTTTACTGGTTGGTAGGTGATCAAATACTTATGTCATGCAATAAAATGCAAATTAATTACTTAAAAATCATACAATGTGATTTTCTGGATTTTTGTTTTAGATTCCGTCTCTCACAGTTGAAGTGTACCTATGATAAAAATGACAGACCTCTACATGCTTTGTAAGTAGGAAAACCTGCAAAATCGGCAGTGTATCAAATACTTGTTCTCCCCACTGTATTTTACCTCTTGGGGATGTCATTCGAAAACATAATGTTAACTTTCACTGCTATGCGGATGACACACAGCTGTACATTTCAATGAAACATGGTGAAGCCCCAAAATTGCCCTCGCTAGAAGCCTGTGTTTCAGACATAAAGAAGTGGATGGCTGAAAACTTTCTACTTTTAAACTCGGACAAAACAGAGATGCTTGTTCTAGGTCCCAAGAAACAAAGAGATATTCTGTTAAATCTGACAATTCATCTTGATGGTTGTAAAGTCGTCTCAAATAAAACTGTGAAGGACCTCGGCGTTACTCTGGACCCTGATCTCTCTTTTGACGAACATATCAAGACTGTTTCAAGGACAGCTTTTTTCCATCTACGTAACATTGCAAAAATCAGAATTTTTCTGTCCAAAAATGATGCAGAAAAATGAATCCATGCTTTTGTTACTTCTAGGTTAGACTACTGCAATGCTCTTCTTTCCGGCTACCCGGATAAAGCACTAAATAAACTTCAGTTAGTGCTAAGTACGGCTGCTAGAATCCTGACTAGAACCAAGAAATTTGATCATATTACTCCAGTGCTAGCTTCCCTACACTGGCTTCCTGTTAAGGCAAGGGCTGATTTCAAGGTTTTACTGTTAACCTATAAAGCGTTACATGGGCTTGCTCCTACCTATCTTTCCGAGTTGGTCCTGCCGTACATACCTACACGTACGCTACGGTCACAAAACGCAGGTCTCCTAATTGTCCCTAGAATTTCTAAGCAAACAGCTGGAGGCAGGGCTTTCTCCTATAAATCTAAATTTTTATGGAATAGTCTGCCTACCCAAATGAGAGACGCAGACTCAGTCTCAACCTTTAAGTCTTTACTGAAGACTTATCTCTTCAGTAGGTCATATGATTGAGTGTAGTCTGGCCCAGGAGTGTGAAGGTGAACGGAAAGGCTCTGGAGCAACGAACCGCCCTTGCTGTCTCTGCCTGGCCGGTTCCCCTCTCTCCACTGGGATTCTCTGCCTCTAACCCTATCACAGGGGCTGAGTCACTGGCTTACTGGTGCTCTTTCATGCCGTCCCTAGGAGGGGTGCGTCACTTGAGTGGGTTGAGTTATTGACGTGATCTTCCTGTCTGGGTAGGCGGCCGCCCCTTGGTTTGTGCTGTGGTGGAGATCTTTGTGGGCTATACTCGGCCTTGTCTCAGGATGGTAAGTTGGTGGTTGAAGGTATCCCTCTAGTGGTGTTGGGGGCTGTGCTTTGGCAAAGTGGGTGGGGTTATATCCTTCCTGTTTGGCCCTGTCCGGGGGTATCATCGGATGGGGCCACAGTGTCTCCTGACCCCTCCTGTCTCAGCCTCCAGTATTTATGCTGCAGTAGTTTATGTGTCGGGGGGGCTAGGGTCAGTTGGTTATATCTGGAGTACTTCTCCTGTCTTATCCGGTGTCCTGTGTGAATTTAAGTATGCTCTCTCTAATTCTCTCCTTCTCTCTTTCTTTCTCTCTCTCGGAGGACCTGAGCCCTAGGACCATGCGTCAGGACTACCGGGCATGACGACTCCTTGCTGTCCCCAGTCCACCTGGCCTTGCTGCTGTTCCAGTTTCAACTGTTCTGCCTGCGGCTATGGAACCCTGACCTGTCCACCGGACGTGCTACCTGTCCCAGACCTGCTGTTTTCAACTCTCTAGAGACCGCAGGAGTGGTAGAGATACTCTTAATGATCGGCTATGAAAAGCCAACTGACATTTACTCCTGATTATTATTTGACCATGCTGGTCATTTATGAACATTTGAACATCTTGGCCATGTTCTGTTATAATCTCCACCCGGCACAGCCAGAAGAGGACTGGCCACCCCTCATAGCCTGGTTCCTCTCTAGGTTTCTTCCTAGGGAGTTTTTCCTAGCCGCCGTGCTTCTACACCTGCATTGCTTGCTGTTTGGGGTTTTAGGCTGGGTTTCTGTACAGCACTTCGAGATATTAGCTGATGTACGAAGGGCTATATAAAATAAACTTGATTTGATTTGATATAGATTTTTGTCACATTTTTAAACAAGTGAATTTGATGCCAAATTGTGAGTTGTCTCAATTGTTACTGTGTCTTACTATTGTGCTAAACATTACTTTCACCAAGCCAGCCATTCAATTGTGTATTGTATTTTGTGTATATATTATGTGTGAGTGTGCATGAAAGATTAGTGGAATGTTCCTAATGATACTGCACAGCATTAACTGTCCCACAGGCTAATAATGTTGTATTGTATTTGTGTTGTATTGTAATACAGTAAGACCACCAAGAGTCATCATTACATCATTACACAAGATCAGAAACACTCTCGTCTCAGAACCATTAGGGTGCACTTCCTTTCTGGACAGGAAACGCTGAATCGTGTCTCCACTGAAAAGCTGTTCTGCGGCTGACAGGATCATCGGGCACTGCTGCGGAGCCCATGCAGCTCCAGTCCTTGGACAAATCTGGCTCATCTCTAGCCTATAGACCTGCTATTATCAACTAGGGAATCAAACACGCAAAGTGATTCTTCTTTGCCTTGGTATACAGTAGAAGCCCTGACTGAGATGTATGGACAGAACCCTAACTGGTTGTGGTCGAACGGGGCGCCTCTACGCCACCAAGGGCACCTGGGCAGACTTGGCTCAGCAACCCCGAGGCAATGGGAGGATGAGGAAGAAGGAAAAGAGGAAGAACATGCAATTTGGACCAGGGAGCATCCAGCAATCTGTTGCTATACTACAAGTAAGGGTGAGGTGTATGAGGTAACTGTGAGAGAATATTATAGGCTCATTGCAAAATAGTACAGGGGACTCTTTCATTGCTTGTCTGTTTCAACCCTGTTTTTCCTGTTTTAGGTTTGTTTTCAAGTGGCATGCCTTGTTGTCTTGGGGTAAACAGGGTTTATGCTGGTTTGTATCAATTAACGTTATATTTTCCCAATGCTGCTATTCTGGTTTTGCTTACCTACCACTCCCTCAGTGCTTGCCAGTGTGGCCAGATGACTTGTGACTAAGAGCCTTGCCCAAACTCAGCAGGCCCATTGGCAGGCCAAAGAGACAGCAGGACCAAACACGTGATACAACGACAGACTGCAACAGAACAGCACCCAACCTTCCATCCTACCTTACGTCATCCCTTCTCACCACACCTCACTGTTATCACTCCTCCATCTCATCCCTTCACCCTCCTCTCTCAGCCTTCTATCTCCTCTCATTGCATCTCTTTATCCACGTTTCAGTCTTCATCTCCCCTATTCCCATTTCTTTGTATGCTCATTAAAGTGCCATCGAACATATAGACATAATGCCATTTGCTTGGTTTCTCCATTCACACAAATCCCTTTAGACATCATCAGTGGTATGAACAGAATAGCTTTTTGTCAAATGTTCTTAGGTTCTCTCCTTCTCTCCTCTGTCCCCTGTGTCTTCAGATGGCCATGGCCTCATCCAAGACTGTGTTCAGAACCACTGGGGCTGGGCTGGTACCGAGAGTCCCTTCGGCCCTGTCCACACAGACGTAGTTAGCATCCAACGCCAGAGTGACACAGGGCTAGATGCCCCTGAAATGTGGATGGATGTCCCCCCAGACCAGCCTTCCTTGGGTGGGGCTGATGGAGAAGAATCATCCCATCATTGTTTAGACAGTCAATGGGGGAGCCACAGGACAGAGGGCCATGGCTGTGTTTGTGTGCATGGACCAAGTGAACCAGGAAGATGTTGCCACAGTTGGGCTGGTTCCCCTCTCTTCAATTTCGGAAGTAAGAGTATGTGTCTGTTTATGTGAAAGAGGGTAATTCTCTATGGTGATACAGTATGGCTGCTATGTAGTATTTTTCTCTAATCAAATACTTCTGTTTCCCAGTGAGGAAGACAATAATGGTAGGAGTCGAGGTGGAAATAGTGGAGGAAGTAGCCTTTGAGGACACAGAGACACTTGAAGTAATGTAAGTAGATAAATGATTCAAGGTCATGGTTTATTTACACATTGCTGAAGCACATAAACAAAGTAGGGCTATGCAGTAGATAATATTTGTATGTCTTTCTTTTTAGATCAGGAGTCTATCCAAATTATTTGATGGAAACCATATTGCTGCACGATGACCAGCTTTTCCCCACCTAAACCTGCATTCCTTCAAAAGTTGTTTGCAAGGGAACTTTCTGTGTTTTTAAATGTCAGCCTTGTCGTTTGAATGTATTTTAAATGTATTTAAATGTAGTTTAAATATTAAAATGTATTTTAAATACCATTTAAAGGCCTTTTATATGTCAGTGTTATGTAAGTGACGTCACATTAATTTAAAAAAACATTTCCCCAATAAAATAAGAAAACCTTTGCTTGTTGTCTTGATTTGAACTTCTAATGAAGATGTAGTGTATGTAACTTCCAAGACCTTCTAACAGTCTACACCTGCTTTGTCGTCCAGTGCTCCAGTATGGCACCCAGGTCTCACAGCCCACCAACACAACCAACTTGAGAAGATCCAACGACATGCAACCAAAATCATCATGGGCACCACCTACACCTTCTGCATGCAATGACCTGGGCTTGCAGTCCTTGGAGTCCCACCGCACCCACCACTGTAGATCCTTTGTCCAGAAGCTCGCAAAATCCCAGCAACAAATAACGTTAGCTGCCTCAGACGATAGGACATGTCAGTGTCAGATCTACCCATCGAGTCCTTCCCCCTATTCGGACTGACAGATACTACAACAGCCCAATGCCTTACTTTGTGAAGCTGTTTAACTGTAATATTGTATACTACATCTCATATGTTTTATTTGATTTACTTACTTACGTAGGCCTACGTATGCTGCAATTCAGCTTTTAGCGGCAAATGTGTACAATTCAAAACTAAACGTTACATTTATTTTTATTCTTCAATTACCACGAATGCACCTCAGTCGGGCTTACGTCATCTACATGCGTCACACTGCCTACGCTTTTAAAATGCGACAGTGGTGCTGAACAACGTTCGAAAATCTCAATATCAAATATGGGTTGGAGTAAAATGTAAGGAATCCCCTTTTAATGTAAACACAATTTAGATTTTACCTGACTATGACATGTGCGACTCACCAGAAAATCACCAGGCTCGTCTGCGAAGTTTGGAAGAGTTGACGGAGTTCACCGAGAACTGCCAGAGACAACTGAATGAGCTGTTCGAGACCCTGGGATGGAGACAGGACCAGGACAACGGCTCAGTTCAGGTAGGTCAGGAAGCTAGTTAGCTATATTTATTCAACTGCTCAGATACGATGGGTGGTTCTCCTAACCCTGAAAGCGCGGCGTTCTTTATAGGACTAGTTCACCCCATAATCAATGTTTTCATAACGTTACCTGAGCTAATATCCATATATCCATATTTAAAATGTGCACCATCTGTTGTGTATGTGTAGCTAGCTAGATATGAGGCCTCCAAATAAATGGGAAAACCCTAGATGATGGGCGATTCATTAAGTCTCTGTATACATGACATGCATGCTACAACAAGTAGAGATGAGATTATAACTTGTAAATGACCTTCCACAGGAGCCGATGGAGGTGTGCCCCTATGACCCGAACCACAGAGTGCCAAGCAGGAGCATGGAGAGACACAAAGCCACTTGCCAACTCAGCCAGATTGGATACTCCCATGAGGAACAGGTTAAAGAGCTATACAGTATCACATACTCACACACATACTCAACTGAAATATCAACTGAGCCATCAACACTTTCTGGCGTAGCTTGTCATTAGGGTAAGGAGTTTTTCCTGACCATAGGGCCAGACCTAGAAAAACTGGACCCTATAACTAGAGCGGACCAAAGTGGTGAGGTCAAATGATCAGGAAAAACTCTCCATTCTAATTGTACAACAACCTTATCTGTTATTATGTTCTTAAAAGCTTTTATAAAAAAGTAAAATTCCTTTCCCAAGGCTGAGATGTATGACCACTCTCTGTGTTATGAGAATACCAGCATTACCAGCTTCACAATGGGTGAGTGTCACACTATTCCACTGCAAAGTGAATCTCAACTTAATGTAGTAGTCAAAATTCCCTGGACTGACTCTGGGTTGGGGAAGCCCACTGCTTGTCTCACATCGTTCTTTGTGTTTTGCCTCACCTGTAGACAAACACACACAGCAACAAGTGATTATTCAAGCAAGAGCAAGTGCACCGCCAATTAGGACAGAGGGACTGTACAGCCAAAGTAAGATCTTTACACCCTTACATTAGTGTTAGGTCACTGATCAAACCCTATGCTTGTATTCATGGCCATCAGCATTAGTTCGACTCTGTGGTAGACATGCCCCACAAAATATTTATGCTTTTATTCTGGAGAAGCAATTAATGGTCATTTCACCAAAGAGCAACCAATGTTTAGATCATTTTTTACCAAGCTCGTACGTCTTCAGTGCCTTGCCCATGTCTAAAAAGGTCTCAATTAACATGCATTAATTCATTATAAACACTGCTAAATATGGTGGCTATGGTTTTTTATTTTATGATATAGTTTCTTTGAGTTTGTCATCTGTACGTGTTCTGTGTTTTGTTTTCAGTGACAGGGGTGAGTAATTACAGGAGGTTCTTCCCTCGTTCAGGCTTACTGATTACGTGCAGTATCCTTTTAATGCCATATCCTTTCAAACATGCTGCCTCTGTTGGGGGCATTACACACACACGTTTTCCCTGTACGTGTTGGGGAAAGGCCTTTACTCTTTTTTAAACCTTTCATACTGAAGGTGTGAGTGATCATCTCAATGTGTTCTTAAAAGCTTTTGAATTAAGGACTTCTCATGACTCTCTACTCTGTGTGAAACTGTTGTAGCATGTGAGTGTGTGTAAAGCCCTTTTCATTGTGCTGCAGGTGAATACTCCACAGACCCTTCAGAAGTTCCTCAGAACCAGAAGCGAGCTATCTGTGACCTTACTGTGGCAGACCGATTGGCTCTTTTTGATCACGTGACAAGAGAGGGCATCAAACAGAAGGATCAAGCTGTTGCAACCAACAATGAGGACCTTTATGTTGATTTGGTGGCCAAGCTCAAAAAGGGTAGGCCTATAAACATTAACTATTGAGATCAGTAGTGTGGTTTACGCCACTTTTCTTATGAATTGCTCCTCTAAATCCATTCCAGTGAGTCTGTTGTGTTTATTTTTGTTCTTTAGGTAACGATCAGAACGAGCACAAGTCTCACCTGGAGCTAATGGCTGAGATGAGGGACTACAAGAGACGGCGGCAGTCTTACAGAGCCAAGAACGTCCACAACACCAAGAAGTCCTACACTGAGGTGTGTGGGTGTGTGACTGTTTCAATAGAATGTTAATGGATGTACTTTACTTTGATGTGTGTGTGTTATATCTGGATATGTTTTTCATGAATCCTGCAGGTGATTCGGGAGGTGATTAATGTCCACTCTGTTGAACTGTCCAGTCAGTGGAAAGAGGAGGAGAGGAAGGAAGAGATTAGAGAGTCCAAACACGGCCCACACAGGTAATCCAACCATTGTCTTCTTACCTACATGATGGCTCATACAAAATCCAATTAGTACTGTAATACTTATTTAAGGAGCATTTAAAAAATAAAAAGTGACTCCCCTGAACCGTTTGACTCTCAGGAGAAGGTCTGAGGACAGGCGGTCTGCCTCCATAGAGTCCCGCCAATCTCACGTCAGCTCCAGGGATGGACACGTCTCCCACCACAAACGCCACCTCAGTGAAGAGCGCAGAAAAGACCCCAGCCCAGAGCAGAGCCAGGGGCGCAGCCGAGAGAAGGAGCGCAAGAAGAAGAGAAAGAGGTGAGTCAGAGAGTAGTGGATTGACTGAATATTATTGTCTCATGCATTCAAATCTGACAGTGTTTAATTGTATGAAGTCACCATCAAGGCTGGTTGCAGACATTTAGTGGTTGATGAATGCCTTGGCTGTATACATGTTTGGTGAATTGAATGTGTGTGGACATTCACAGGGATTCCTGCTCGCCGGATGAGAGACCTCATGATCGAAAGAAGAAAAAGAAGAAGAAAAAGGAAGAGAAGTGATTTTCAAGTTTAGTACTTTGGCTTGGAAAACCAGAGATCAGGTCAAGGAGCCAACCAAAGCTACGTTCCAATGTTCATAATAGCGTACCACTTAGAATGCACGCCTTTATACTAAGTGCTCAATTCATGGCTTCATACTAAGTGGTATGCATGTATAGAAATTGTAGTTTGACTCACAGACAAATCTTTCTTTGATGTAATCTAATGATGATATTTTAAAGCAACAGTGCAGCTTTAAACATTTGTCTTAAACTGAGAGGTTATTAAATGCCTGTTGTATTAGATTACAGAATGTAAATAAACTGTTAGAACACGATTCTCAGAATTCTGTTGTACATTCATAATTACCCCTGTATTTGATTCACTTCCAAAAAAAACGGTTTGATGTTTAAAGTTAAAACAGCATTGTGTTTGAACTTTGAATAGAGAATAAAAGCTTCATATGTGTACTTTAATGATCATGGTCATAATCTGTGTAAAAGCTTTTGTGTGTATGATGGCCCTTTATTTAGAAGTATTCAGAGAAAAGTCTTACTTCAGTAAGGTTACCTTTTCATTCTCACAAAAATGACTTATGTTGTTGTCACGAGAATTTTCAATCCCAATGATAACTAAACAATTATTTAAGCTTTGCCCAAACCCCGAGGTTTGTAAGACCCTGGGTTTAATAATAATTAGGCAAAGACTCAGTTTATGCAAAAGGTTGGTTCTTTATTCACGAGAACGTTCTGAAATCAAAAATGCAAACACAGTCTTTATAACACACACAAACAAGTTCAAATCTTAAGCTACGCCTTGCTCAGACAGTCAGTGTTTTTCCACTACACAGATAAATTGTTTCTTTAATCTGCAACATGTTTCATAATCTTCTGCAAGCCTAACAGTTTCTCCACTCCACAGGTGGGGACAGAATGTCCTGTAATCATTTGTAATGAATGTCCTGTAATCATCCTCTTATCATTTGTTTCACACTTGCACCCTGCTTACATACTAAAAAGGAACAAAAGGTCCTTGTTCTAATTCTGACTAAAACTACACACATCATCAGATTATAGTTTTATGATTCTAATAAATTTCATACAATTATATGGTTTCAGGGTGGAATTCTTTAGTCATTACTTTAAACATATAAATTCCATTATCAGTTGTAAAGCCACAATTGCTTTAGAATTCATGGATTACTTCCTTTTAAACAATAGAACTGCATTAACAATTGTCAGTGTCTTTCCATGTTGCGACTAGAAATGGTCCGAAATATCTACACATTTCTATCAGATATGTACAGTGGGGAGAACAAGTATTTGATACACTGCTGATTTTGCAGGTTTTCCTACTTACAAAGCATGTAGAGGTCTGTAATTTTTATCATAGGTACACTTCAACTGTGAGAGACGGAATCTAAAACAAAAATCCAGAAAATCCCATTGTATGATTTTAAAGAAATTAATTTGCATTTTATTGCATGACATAAGTATTTGATCACCTACCAACCAGTAAGAATTCCGGCTCTCACAGACCTGTTAGTTTTTCTTTAAGAAGCCTTTCTGTTCTCCACTCATTACCTGTATTAACTGCACCTGTTTGAACTCGTTACCTGTATAAAAGACACCTGTCCACACACTCAATCAAACAGACTCCAACCTCTCCACAATGGCCAAGACCAGAGAGCTGTGTAAGGACATCAGGGATAAAATTGTAGACCTGCACAAGGCTGGGATGGGCTACAGGACAATAGGCAAGCAGCTTGGTGTAAGGCAACAGCTGTTGGCGCAATTATTAGAAAATGGAAGAAGTTCAAGATGACGGTCAATCACCCTCGGTCTGGGGCTCCATGCAAGATCTCACCTCGTGGGGCATCAATGATCATGAGGAAGGTGAGGGATCAGCCCAGAACTACACGGCAGGACCTGGTCAATGACCTGAAGAGAGCTGGGACCACAGTCTCAAAGAAAACCATTAGTAACACACTACGCCGTCATGGATTAAAATCCTGCAGCGCACGCAAGGTCCCCCTGCTCAAGCCAGCGCATGTCCAGGCCCGTCTGAAGTTTGCCAATGGCCATCTGGATGATCCAGAGGAGGAATGGGAGAAGGTCATGTGGTCTGATGAGACAAAAATTGAGCTTTTTGGTCTAAACTCCACACGCCGTGTTTGGAGGAAGAAGAAGGATGAGTACAACCCCAAGAACACCATCCCAACCGTGAAGCATGGAGGTGGAAACATCATTCTTTGGGGATGCTTTTCTGCAAAGGGGACAGGACGACTGCACCGTATTGAGGGGAGGATGGATGGGGCCATGTATCGCGAGATCTTGGCCAACAACCTCCTTCCCTCAGTAAGAGCATTGAAGATGGGTCGTGGCTGGGTCTTCCAGCATGACAACGACCCTAAACACACAGCCAGGGCAACTAAGGAGTGGCTCCGTAAGAAGCATCTCAAGGTCCTGGAGTGGCCTAGCCCGTCTTCAGACCTGAACCCAATAGAAAATCTTTGGAGGGAGCTGAAAGTCCGTATTGCCCAGCGACAGCCCCGAAACCTGAAGGATCTGGAGAAGGTCTGTATGGAGGAGTGGGCCAAAATCCCTGCTGCAGTGTGTGCAAACCTGGTCAAGAACTACAGGAAACGTATGATCTCTATAATTGCAAACAAATGTTTCTGTACCAAATATTAAGTTCTGCTTTTCTGATGTATCAAATACTTATGTCATGCAATAACATGCAAATTAATTTCTTTAAAATCATACAATGGGATTTTCTGGATTTTTGTTTTAGATTCCGTCTCTCACAGTTGAAGTGTACCTATGATAAAAATTACAGACCTCTACATGCTTTGTAAGTAGGAAACACTGCCGATTTTGCAGGTTATCAAATACTTGTTCTCCCCACTGTATATTAATGTAATCATTTAGGTGTAAATGGCCCCTCCCAGGCCAACCCTATTGGTTGAGACCCCTCAGGGCAGTTTGTGCATTTCTCAGTGTACTGTATTGAATGTTGGACAGGAGTGTCCATAATTGGCACACTTTTACCAGCAGGTCAAAAGGTCAGGCCTGGGGTCAATGTGCATCTGCATTCTTTTAATGATGGGATAAAAATACTTTTCAATATCTGTCACAACACTATTCAATTGGTACTGAGGTTGATCACCTGTTAAGCCGTTACTTTAAATGGGTATTCAATTCATAATCAGAATGTCAATAGATTTTTTTTGTGAATGACTATAGATTGACCCTAACCTTAACTGTACTACTTGAACAGCTCCAAATGTCAATGTTTGAATGTTTTTAGTTATTGGGGTATTCACGACCTGCACAACTGTGTCAGTATACTGAAATGCTCACAACAAAATGGACCCTGCACTAGTCTCATTTGTTTTAAACCCTCCCTCTCTAATTCTGTATTTATCATATTCTCCTTACTCGCTCATCCCTCTCTTTTCTCTTCTGTCTGTGTCTCTGCCCCTGTGTGTATTTGGGGTTAAGGTTAGACTCAGGTATTTCTCACCCTGTCGAGGAGAAGAGGGAGCTGAGCCCGTGGCTGCCTGAGAACCTTATGGATCCCTGAGAGAGGGAGAGCAAGGGAGAGAGAGAGAGGAAGGGGGACCAGTGCTGTGAGTGGGGAGTGAGAATGCTGTAAGGAGCACAGTTCAGGGAGGAAATAAATTGGACTTTTCTGTCTTTCTTTTTTAAAAACCTGTGGACTATCCGATACGTTGAGTGAGGGTCTGGTCTCAGTGGATTAGACAGAACCAAACAGACAGAACCAGCACCATGGGAGCCCCCAGGGTGAAGGTAAGCAAGCTGAGCAGGCATCATGGTCTAAGAAGGTTTCTGGGATGTTGCTACGCCAGATTCTGGATGTGAATGCTGTGTTTGGTCCAATAGTGTAGTGTGGTTCTTGGGCCTAGGTTCTCTGGTCCGCAGGTGGTGTACTCAGTGATGCTGGATTGAGGAACCTAATCTAACTACTGGTTGTGTAATGATGCGGTAATGAGGGTTTATTTTTGGTACTGTGTGAGAGTGTATTTGACATGGACTGATTTAGCTGGTGTGTTGTGAGCATAAAGAAACCTAAATATACATTGGCGTTTAAATGAAATACTATGTGACCTATTTTCAGTATGATTAGCCTAGTGGTTCACATGCAGCCCCTAACAGTGTTTGAGTTCCCTCTGAATTAAGGGTAGTTAGGAGATAATTACTTTAGTTTGTAAGTTTCTCAGGAATGTGCCGATTTTACTTTATTTATCTTACAGAGCACTCCACTACACACAACAGCAAGTCAACCGACAAGGCTTGAAACATTGCACTTTGCAACTTTGAGAGGTGATTTTGTTGTTTGACAGTTTGGATAAATGTATGTTTTTTTTGTTAACGGTAGCTAAATATAAATGAACAATATCAAATTTGCATCAATCAAGAAGTCCAGGATCTCAGTTTACACTCTGGGTACAGATGGAAGCAGTTACATTTCTTATTTTTTGCAGCAATTCTTTGTGGATAGTGTATTACTATCCAATGAACAGTGATTATATTGGAGAATTAGTCAAAGGAAGCTTTTTCATGACTACTAACTGTTCAAATGGAAGGATTAGAGTTAGTGGAGGTGAGCAGTCTATATCCCACACAGCACCTCAGTGTCCCAGGGGGCCTGGAGGTCGGTGGTGATCACCGATTTACACCACCAGGCAGACGTATGGCGTCAACTCTACATTGCAAAGCATTCTGGGTACTTGCCCAGGTAATGTATGGAATACTCAAAATAAATTGGTTTATTTCAACAGATAGACTCAGTTATCTGCATTATCATTGAGCACCATTTGTCATGTATACACTGACATTTATTTATTGCTCAGGTGCTCTTATTCGTTGTCTTTTAATAATTTATTTAGGTCCATTATAGACTACTGCACAAGTGTTTTATTGATGTCCTCTTTGGAGTTTTGAATAAAAAGCTGGAAATGGCATGGATGAAAAGTGGTGGACTCATGCTGGACAGACAGCTGCTTGACATCACAGCAAACAGAGAAAAGGCCTTTTACCGTCTCAGAGGAGTGGGATGAAGAGAGCCTTTAGAGTACAGAGAAAGTGCCCTGGAATGTGAGAAGGGCCTGAGAACTGCTGTGGTTCACCTTGTGGTTTCACCCTAACAAAGAGCTATTTGAGCCTGTATTTCTCATCTCTATCTTGTTCAAGGTGCAGATGAGCTCTTGCCTAAATCTACAGAGCATAATACAACCCTATCACCTGGATGGCTGATCCCTGCAGAATCTCCTTCCACATCTCTCATGTCATATGACATCCAATAGGATGTCAGTTTATTGGCCCATTTTCTCTCTGGAAAATAAAAAGAAGCTACTCTATTTTTGGACATGATTTAGCCATATGGCTCAATACCAGAAATGTAGGCTTCGTGACATGTCCAGCGTGTCATTTAACAAATATTTACCAAATATTCCGGCCAACTACCCAACCACAGACCATCTTTGGTCATCTCCCCTAATAACATATAGCCTTTTCTAGTGATGGTCTGATAGGCCACCTTGCAGCCCAATTTTTATTTCAACTCCACAAACTGTTGCTTTTTGTGAATTCATTTTGAAGTAGGATACACACTCTTGCTGCTTGTCATACAGTATATACAGTTTTTTGAAAATAAAGTTAGCATTTTTCTTATTTAGCAGATTCATCATAGGCCTAGTAGGTAGGCCTAAATGTAGACATTTAGCCTACTCCAACGGTAGCCTAGGCTTACTGCAGGCCTATATGATATATGACTATAGACCTATGATCTTACAGATGTCATATTATGATTGATATGAAATCTGATGTTTGTCAAGGACTTAGTCAAATATAGACCATATGAATGTTGAATATTATTCATATATGTTACATAGCCTACAAGTGGGCAATTAATACATGTCTGGAATGCCTATACAAGAAAACAGGGGCTTGAGTTGAATGAGTTGTTTTAATGTGCGTAACCACCACCAGAGGGAGATATATCTGACATTTTAAAAGGGCCATGATAATTTGGTATAAAATGTTCTTAGTGATCCATTAGCCTTCATTAGCCTAGACGTCTACAGTCACCTAATTTTTCGTCCTCAAAACAGTTATTAAATTAAGAAGGAGTTAAAAGTGTAACGAAATAAGAGCGCCCGCAGGCTATTCATTTTGAGCTGAGAGGTCTTCCATCTTCCGACAAAGGTAGGTCTTCCAACCATTGTCTTTTGTTTATCGTTATAGTGGCGAAGAAATAGGCTACAGCCACATGTTCGTTTAACCTTGCTTTGTTTTCCCGCCTTTTCTACAGGTGTCCATTATCTCGCCGCTGCTCGTGCTCCTATTGTGCATCCTCCCCTCCCACGCGCAGGACGAGTACTCTGGTTACCACTCAGGTGAGCTGCCTGACGTGCATTGTTAGTGCCATTAGCCTTCGCGCCAATAACTACTGTTTGATGTTAGCTAATTATCCACATTTCTAGAGGTAAGCTAAAACAGTAGGCTATATCTTGATTTTATTTCAGTTGACCTAGATTGCGGTTAAAATGTATAGACCTATATTCTCATGTCACCACAATGAAAGATTTTTGATATTTGCGTACAAATATTACATTGGTTTATATATCTAATAACAGGCTATTTTGTTCTGTAAACAGACTATAATTTTACTGGGGAGGTTTTAGGCTTGTTCAATTATTGTTTCAAGCTTGTTCAATTATTGTTTTGTGTCATGTTAGGTGATGAACACACCTATGAGGGCTCCTTGGTCGACAACTATGAGCATTCAGGATACCCACAACCAGGTAATAACTACAACATAGCAAAGTCCCTCCCTCTAGTCAAAAGCCAGAATGCAAACATTTCCCTCACTTAAACCCCTCCACCGCTCCCCATTCCTCGCTGGCAGAGGAATACCCACCGGAGCCCACTCACAGTTATGAGGAGCAGCAACCCTCATCTGGATATGACCCCTATGCACCAGCCCCCACCAGTGTGAGCATGATCACAGAGGACTCCTACCCCTACACCACCACCACACAGGTGAGGGGAAGTCAAGGGGGAAAGTATGTTATGTGTAATGTTTAGTAATGGCATGTCATGTAACATTGTGTTCTGTCATGTAAGTTGATTTCATGTTATAACTGCAGGTACCATACGAGCAGGATCCCTACGAAGAGTCGCTCCAGGCCCCTGGTGGTGGGGAGGCTTCTCTGGGGGAGGAGGGGCCAACAGACTGTAACTGTGAGCCTGGAGAGCCAGGGTTCGCTGGGTTTGCAGGGCCCAAGGTAGGACGAAGGTGCAAATGTAATTTAGAACCTTATAAACAGCAAGCATCCATGTACTTTGCTGATTAATACTGATTAAATGGCATTTATATAGCCTTCACTGGGTCCTTAAGTGATTTGCATTGTATGGGGGTAACTCACCCCATCCACCACCATCCTGTGGTATCCTTCTGTTTTCTGGACTAAACAAAATATCTGTCTGTCTATCTGTCTGTCCATCTAGGGAGCCAGAGGACTGCAAGGTAAAGATGGCTTCCCTGGGGCTCAGGGACGGGAGGTGAGTGTTAATCACTGTATTATCACTATATCAAATTCATAGTGCTCATATCCTTATTGGAGTAATGCTGTTGATATTGTTCCTGTGTGTTGTGTTCAGGGGTACAAAGGATTCAAAGGAGTTCTAGGAAGAGGAGGAGACACAGGGCCTGAGGTGAGGAAGTGAAAAAAGTACAATCAAAGACCTCACCCAAATCAGCCTTAGACACTATCCAACTCCCTAAGCGAGGCTTGAACCCAGGTTGCCCAACCCCACTGCAAACAGGCTTGCCACAACCTCAAAAGAGAAACGGTATCTCCCTGGGAGGAATATTTGTAACTTAAAAAGTATGGCGTCAACATTACCCTTGAACTTAACTCAACAGCTGTATTGACCTTTGCCATCTCTACAGGGTGACTCCGGGCCTGATGGGGAGGACGGTGCCTCTGGTTTCTCTGGAGCCCAGGTAATAATAGGCCTCCAAAGGATATCACAGATGTAATGTATCTCTCTTTCATTGTTTTGCTCTGATCTGTTTCTATGCTCTGGTCTAAATTCTGCGACATGGCACAGGCAATGTAACGTTTTTCTATATTGATTATGGCCAGTAGATGGCGATCTCTTTATTATTCAGAACTGGAGAGTGGCTATGTTGTGTAGTTGAGATGAAAGGCTGAGCTTCAACAACTAGGATCGCCCTTTCTCATTCTCTCTCTTGGTCTATATTTTATTCCATTCTTTTGCACCTTGTCTCTCATTCTTTCTCTCTCCTACAGGGCTTGCCTGGTCTTCCTGGAGATCCAGGTGAGACAGGGGTGCTAGGACTGAAGGTAAAGACCCTTCCTCAAAACCAGTCCGGCATTCTACAAAATATGTATCACATCAAACAAAATCACACTTTACCTAAAAAGCCATTATAACCCCATATCAAAAACAGTGTGACCCTTCACAAAATCTTATTTGAATGTTCACTAATAACAGCCCAAGCCACCATAATGTTCATCTAAAGTTTAAACCAACAAGAAACAGCATGACATCACATAAAACCCCTGCTGTACCACCGAGAACCAATATGACGTCACATAGGACCAGTATGACATCACAGGGAACCAGTGTGACATTACAGAGATCCAGTATTGCCACGGTCACGACAACTCGGAACTCAGAAACTCTTAAAAAGGTATTGTAGAAAGATGGGGTCCAAGTTATCCACTTGGAAAATATCAGAATTGACCAACAGGAAGCTCTACGCAAAAACGTAGGTACATTTTAACTCATAGGTTCTAAGTTTCCGAGTTGTATTGAAAGACACCACAGATATGGTCAATGGAACGGTCTGCGTTTCATTGACTCCTTTACCGCATCCATCAGGTAGACCCCAAAACCTGCAAAAAGGTATGACATTACAAACCCCCACTGTTCAACAGAGACATCACAGAGTACCAGCATGGCATCATAGAATACCACTATGCCATCACAAGTATCCGCAAATTACACCCCCCAAAAATCTTAATTGACAATTTGAAGTTGTCTTCCTTATCCTCAACAGGGTGACATCGGTATGGAGGGGCCACGCGGAGGAGTGGGGGTAACGGGTGAGACTGTGAGTATTGACACAATGTAGCTGTTATGTTTTGTAGATAACCATATTTGGTTTGATAGCAGGGATTTAATTTCAATTAATCACAAAGAAACAAAGAAACAATCCATAGGTTATTATTGTGTAATTACCAATTACCGTTGGATTTTCTAAGGAAATAAACTACCTGGTCATTTCTGTAGCGTAAAATAAAGTTCTTCCTCAAATGAGTGTAAGGAAATGTGATACTAAATCCCCAGCATGTTTCAGTCTGGCCCTACTCATGTGTTTAGTTCTTTGTCTTTTTCTAGGGTCCAATTGGTGAGGCAGGGCCTGGTGGGCCTGATGGAACTGGAGGTATCAAGGTAAACATGGTGGCTACCACAACTCAGCAAATTCTCAACATGCTCAAATCAATTCTTCACTCAGCTCCTTACACAGCTCTCACTAGAAGCAATACTAAGACTTTATGATGTGAAAGCCTCAAACAGGCTATGTGATGTGATCATTTCCATTTAACATACAAACAACATACAAACTATTGTAGTTTGTTCTGGCCATGTTGAGACATATTTTTTTCCGACCTTCTCAGGGATCAACTGGAGCAGAAGGGAAACAGGGTCCTGAGGGAACAGAAGGGGAAAAGGTAGCGCCTTTCAACCTTGCTTTGTGACCATGGTTAATTAAACCAAGGTTGAATAACTCATTATTTAAAACAAATTGTATAACTTCCATTTCCTGTCTAAAATGTCTTCCATCTCATCCGTTCTCTTCCACAGGGTCAGATTGGAGCACCTGGATTCTCAGGAGACCATGGGGAGATGGGCTATAATGTAAGATGGATGTCTGTCTATCCGTCACACCATTCATCTCTCCATTTGAACCTCTTGTTTGTCCTTTTCTACCAAGACTATGCTATTCCCTACATGGAGAGAGACCATTAATCCTAACTTGCTTTTTCTTTCTGTGTTTTATAGGGGTATCCTGGAGAGCCAGGAGGCAGAGGAGAGACTGGTCACAAGGTATGTTTAGGGGGACAGGAGTTATGTTGTTTTCACAGAAAGTACTCTAGTTGCTCTCAAAAGTCATTGGCCCTTACTCTTCACAGAAACTACTCTGGTTCCCCCAAGATGTATGTGTGTTCATGGGTGTTTTCCCTAAACTGCATACTGTTATTTTCACTGAAGGTTTTGCTATTGTTGATTTTGTGAGTCATGTGGCTGTTAAACACTTTTGGCCATAACGATAGCACCTTCTCCACGTGGGAGATTAGATTGATACTGTAGTATCAATGTCTCCCTTGCTCTCTTCTCTTCCACTTTTTGTTTTCTCTGTATCTCTCTCTTTCCTCTCTCTCAGGGTGACCAAGGCCCAGGGGGCATGCCAGGCAGTGATGGGGAGCCTGGAGAGGATGTGAGTATCAGTATGATAACTACTAAATTAGTAATAAATAGATAAGGAATCTGTTGATGGGATTTCTCCTAACAAACTACATTTACTGTTTATTTTCCAGGGTCCTCTTGGAGTTCCTGGGGTGATCGGCTTTCCTGGAGAGTTTGGACAAAAGGTAAAGTGAAGGAGAATTGCATGCTGGGTATCAGGATGACATCATCACAATGGCCGTGAAATGCTTACTTACAAGCACTTAACGAGCAATGCAGTTTTAAGAAAATATTTACTAAATAAACTAAAAGCGGACATGTACTTTTAATACTTAAATGAATACTTTGTAAATAATGGCCAGTCTTCCCTCCTAGGGCGCGAGAGGGGATCATGGTGTCAGGGGACCTCCTGGGAGAGTAGGAGCTGGGGTAAGACAGGCTTTATAACCACTATATGAGGTGCTCTAATCTCAATCACATGTGCACAGTAGACTACAGATCACAATACAGACACTGTCACTTCCACATTCCTCAGTAAAGTCCCCTCAGTGTTGTTAATCAGATGTAAATGCCATGTTGCTTAAGGGTTTCGTGTGGGTGGACAGACACCCATGTGATATTGTTGACAGTCAAAACAAGGAAGGTAACAGATATGTTAGTAAAGTCCCTGAAAACATCAGATCTGTTGGTAAAGTCCCTGAAAAGGTTTCAATGCCAGTTAAAAACACAGATGGTCATTCTGGTTTTAGTTTAAAAAAACACAGCTTAACTGTCAGAGAGGTTGTGGCAAGAGTACCGTGTATCTTGCTATAAGTTTAGACAATTAAAAAGGATCTGTCATTGGAATTGAACTAAATCCCTCTTTTTGAACAAGGGTTCTCATTCTAAAGTGTGTGTGTGTGTGTGTATTTGCAGAAGTTTACCTATGTGTGTGTTTCATATTACAGGGGCCTCAAGGAGCGAGAGGAGATGCAGGAGTTCCAGGGAAACCAGGACCTAAAGGCCTGCAGGCCCAGCCTGTGTGTATATGTCATTACACAGACATTGTCATTATCACTACAGTTATCATCATTGTCTTTTGATGATTATGCAATTGTTGATTTAATGCTTTGTTTCTAGGGAGCCAAAGGGGAGACAGGACCTGATGGTGAGAAGGTAACCTTTTATTTACGTTCCCCATCACACTGCTAAATTACCAGTCAATTTCTCACAGTTAATCAAGCGCGCACACACACACACACACACACACACACACACACACACACACACACACACACACACACACACACACACACACACACACACACACACACACACACACACACACACACACACACACCAGTAAGTGAAAGTGGATGTGTATTGGTCATCTACTGTTTATGTTTGGGTCTTTCCTTTGTGACTGATAAGCTGTAATAAGCAGTCCTATCATTGCCATGGCATCTTACTGACTCATCTCATGTGCTGATTGTTCCTTCCTCAGGGCGGGGTTGGAAGAACTGGTGTGAAGGGAGAGAAAGAGGACAAGGTAAATCATATGGCAATGCCGAGGCCACGTCACTCTCACATCTATCTACTTCCTGTTTCCAGTGATGTAGTGGGTCTGTTTTTCTTCTTACCAAAAATGTTTCTGTTCCTCTTTCCAAACAGGGAAGTTTTGGAGCGCGTGGTGACAAAGGACAGGTTTGTATACTCCATTCTGTGAAAGTATGTGTTTTTTTCACCCTAACCCATTCTATGTCACATAAAAACCATAGGTTGTTCCTAGATGACAGCAGACACAACAGCACATACTGTAAAGAGTTGAGTTCCTGTTATGTCATAAGATCCTAATATAACTGTTTTAATTAGGTAGAAGTATTGATAATTAAATGATTTAATTAGGTAGAAGTATTGAGAATTAAATGATTTGATTAGGTAGAAGTATTGAGATTGAGTTTAAATCGTGACTTTTTGTGTTCAGTGACTGAACAGTGTTCCCCCTCTGTCTGTCTCTCTCCTTCCTTCCCCTCATCTCTGAATGGCAGCAAGGGGAGAGAGGTACCATCGGCCCTGATGGCATTGTTGGACGAAATGGACCCCCCGGCATCCCAGGCTCCAGAGGAGAGCCAGGTCCAGGCGGTGACCTGGGCGTCAAAGGTGGCTCTGGACCTAAAGGAGTGCCAGGTGCCCCTGTGCGTATCAGGAGCCAACTCCAGTCTGCCTGGAGGAAGGGTCTCCCCTTTATTTTACATTGACCCATATCTAGCAAGAACGTTTGCTGACTGATTGATTGATCGATTATTTACTTGCTTGGTTGATTGATTGATTGATTGCCAGCTTTTTGACCTCAGGGCCCTGGGCTGACAGATGAGCAGGTATTGCAGCTGTGTAAAGGAGTGGTGACAGCCCAGATCTCCCAGTATGCAGCTTCCATCCGGGCCAAGTGTTCCCAAGGCTGCCCCATCAACAACCGCACACTTATTGGGCCGCCCGGAACCAGGGGACCAACTGGAGAATCAGGCAAACCCGTGAGTCACACATCCCCCAAACCAACCCCTATCTACTAAGGAAGGCCTTTAGTCCAAATTATGATAAGTTCTGTTGACCTCTCGCTCTCTCTCAGGGTAAAGCGGGCAAAGCTGGAGTCAAAGGAAGCAGGGGCATCCAAGGGGACACAGGAGTGGATGGTCAGAAGGGGGCAGAGGGTGAAAGAGGTATGTAATCCAAATGTCTTATTTCAACCAAACTTGATTCCAGGTAAACTAAACCCTGATCAGTAAGGCTCATTTCAAGTGAAAATTAGTGAAGCTCCTTTGTAGTGGCATAGCTTCAGAGTTCACCCCCAAGCTCTCTGTTCTACTCCACAGGAACAAAAGGTCTGAAAGGAAAGGGGGGTGAGCCTGGTAAAGGTCTGCCAGGACACGATGGGCATCAAGGCCTCAGAGGTAGGACACTGTTTCCACTGGTGTGAAACTCTCAGGTCTATCTCAAAATTGCTTGTCTTAGTTGGAAAGTATCTGTAACTTGTTGGAAAGTATCTGTAACTCACATCCAGATTTACTGGAATAGGCATTGTGTGGTTTTATTCAACATTGATGTTAGCAGGAAGTCTTTTCAAGTGAACTTTTAAGACACCAACTCCAATTGTTTAAATTAATTCCACACAGGGCTGCCAGGTCACCCAGCAGAGCCAAAGAACGGTATGGCAGGTCCCAGAGGGCCCCGTGGTTTCACAGGCGCTTTGGGCCAGCCTGGCATGGCAGGCAACGCAGGAGTGCCTGGCTTCTGTGAGGCACGGGACTGCAGCATTCACGCGCCTGTGATGCGCAAGGAGCAGGGCCTAGTGAAGGGGCCCCGTGATCTAAGCCCCAAGATTTAACCCCAACAAGGAGTTTCAGGAAAAGGTGAAGGAATGGTCCACGACGAGAGGTCACTCTGGACGGTCGCTCCATGGCAACATTGAAGCTAATTCCATTCACATCTCAGCCAAACCAGGAATTGACATTGAGTTTTGAACTGGGAAATGACCAATGTGTACAGCATTGGTCTTTTTGAATTTCAAGCCTAATTCAATTCCTGTATTGACTGGTATTGAAATGGAATTAATCCAAGCACTGTTCAATGGGGCTCACCAGTGATGGAAGGGTTTGGTGGGACATGCTGGACTCTGCAAAGAGATGAAACCAGCCTTGATGCATTTCATCTGAGCCAAGCAAGGTTCCAAATTAACTCTGTTTAGGCATAATTGATACCTTTTATGTTAGGCCAAAATGTATTTTTTATGCAGAAACAAAAAAATGTATTGTCTTCCTCCATGCAAACCATAAGGGGCTTGAGAAACTGGCTAAACGAAATTGGCAGAAAATTAAACTTGCAGGAGTCTTAGGCTACCAGTCAGGTTTTGTTTTTGATATGATCAACAATGCTGTGTATACATTGAAAATAAAAAGTGATGTAAATAATTTTGTAAAGTATCACAAGCACATGTACTGTGTGTTCTGAAATATCACTGTTTTAGATCAATTCTGTCTTGCTTTTTCTTAAGATGAGTCCTCACTTTTTTAGTCGCCACAGTTTGAGCGTGTTTCTGAGAATGTGTGGTCTCTTTCAGTCATCTCATATTTGGGTTAATCTAAATAACTTCATTTTTTCCCCATTAACAGATGTTCACAGTCAAGATAACACTGATCAATATAAAATAACGTACTATTTGATATTATTTCATATTAAAAATAATACATTGAAATGTGTTATACAGTATATTGTATTTGGAATTTCTATAGTTAAATAATCTGGCAATGATTTGTAGGACAGCACAAAATGTCTGTAGATTAAATGAATTTACTATATTCATTGGATGGCGGTTTTGATTTTTAAATAGATTTTCATGTACATGATTTATTTAGCATAAATAACATTCACATGAACAGGATGTTAAACTCTTATCACCTCTCAATTGATATTTTTGTCATTGTCAATCTTCATTGAGAATCATCCCAACACATTACAAGGCGGAAATATATCCCTGTAAACTCAAGCATATCACACACGTGTTCTTAACATTTTTACTTTTGTGTACATGTGTTGGCAATCAAAACCCTGATACAAAAGCGTCACAATGTTTGGAGACAATTATTTTTAATGCATCACCACCACATCACAGGACAGATTAGAAAATGAGCAGAGCATGAAAATGGGTGATTATCTCTCATCAAAAGCATTATGGTATACAACTATGCTACGAAAGTACACATGCATGAAATCAACACAAGAAAATAAACCTTATTAAAATGTTTGTTTAATGCTGCTCATGTTCAAAAGGGCTCCTCTTAATGTGTGTAAAATGATGGTTGTCAGTTCATATAAAAGTGTTTGGTTTTATGGACTGGAGGGAGGTAAAGAAGTATTATTATTACCAAGTGTTAAACACTATTGTACAGTACATCTCTCTGGTGAAATCAATCAATCAATCGAGTCACTTGTCTCTAAGCTTATTCTCTGATCTAGGGGTGAGTAGGAGTACTTATATAAGACTACTTTAAAATATATATTCTTAAAATGTGCCACTGGTTCCAAAGCATCTTGATGAAGTACAAACCATTGCGTGCCTTAAATTGCCCAAGGCAGAGATGGCAATGTAATAATGAATTTATTGTAACGGACAAGTTTACAGCTTGTTTTTCTAGCTAATTGTACATTCATACGTGCATTTTATATTCACTAGGTAATACATAGCTTAATAAATATTTAATAAATAACTCTGGCTACATGGTTCTGCATGATGATGCAGTGCAGTTAATTGTAGGTGGACAGCAGTGAGAAATGTTCTGTTGAATTTTCATTTAAAACAGAACACAATGTCTTTCTTCCTCTCTTAGGTAAAAAGATGTGAACTTCACCCATCATACTGGTTTACTTGGTTGAGATTTACTATGTTCTGTACAGGGGGGAAAAAAATGGGTGGTCATAAAAAAGGTAAGAAAGTAACGTTGCGTAGAAGACAGTAATGAGACAAAAACCATACAACTAAAAGCTGTAGAAGTCATACGTTTCCCTTAGATTAATTACATCATGCTTATAGTAGATTAACTTTGAAAAGGTGGGCCTAACTGTTCTTTATCAGCTGGATCGACGTCGTGGGGTGTCATCTGGGTGAGACCAACATCGTTGGAGTCCCCTTGCTTCAGCTTCCTTCAGATGACATTTAAAGTACAATCAAAAAGACCAAAAGCATCATCAATGCCCAAAGTCCTAAAATTTAAAAAAGAAAATAGTTGTTAAATTAATTATTTGCATTATTTGAAAAATGCTGATTGTCTAAAACTCATTTCAAAATCTCTCATTGTAATAAAATTAAAAGAACAAGAATTTCCCTGTGGCAACAAAACTTGTTCTGATAGTTATAGAAATTGATAATCTGCACTTGTAAAGTATATTTTATTTTGATAATTGTACAATCAAAATGTAATGCATGGTCTAAAAAAAGCATCATTTACCATAATGAGCAATTTGAGCGATTGCGGTGGCAGTGATAGCGTTTGTCCCTAAGTAGGAAAAAGAGTGATATGAGCAATGATGATGACAACAATGCTTAATATTTATATCAATGGTAGATATGTTGTGTAATACACCAATAACTTCAGGGGAAACCATACCTAAGAAGTGGATCCTGGTCTCTTTATGTAACCCATCCTGTAAAAAAAAAATGAAGGGGTGAATATACATTTTTTTTGTACTATGTTGGTACTTGGCAGACACTAACAGAGGAAAGGAAGGTGAATTGTATTCATAAAGTTGACCTACCTTGGTGCAACCAATAGTTAATGTGACATTGGCACATTTACTAAGGATGACTTTTCCAAAGAACACGTCCTTGCATGGAGAAATGTATTCCTTCTTTACTTTACCCCTGTCGTTTTTATAAATGGCAATGGGCTGCAGAAAGAAAAATATCTTATCACATGTCATGTCTAAATTAAAATGGCCCCTGCCCCTCTGCATACTGTTGATGATACTATAAATGGTGAGATGCGAAAAAATTATGCTAATAGAAAATGCCTGACCTCACATTGTATCTACTTGTCATAAGCATATATGCAATAGTTTACCTCTTTGCCAATGGTCCAGCTCTCGTCACATTGGGCATCCAATTCTTTAAACGGTGCTTCAAGTATGACATGACCCTCCTGACATATGTAGGCAACTTGATTATCCTCTACAGGGGCTGCGGACACTGAGACTGAAAAGTGAACAAAGAAAAGGATGAGTGTGATTGGGAATCCACAACACCAAGAAAGGATGATTTCAACCTAAATCCACTGTATTATACTAGGCAGTGTCAGTTTAATGGATGTGATCACAATAGTGTGATGACCTTTCCTGAGACCTAAAAACTTGCGTTAGTGCCCCAAAGCTAAGCTTTAAAGACATTTTCCAGAATGGCTGAAATTATAAAAACAATAGTTTTGAAATTAGCTCACGAGCGAAAATGGGTTCCTGAAAAATGTGCACAAATGTGTATGTAACCAATGTGAAATGGCTAGCTAGGTAGCGGTGGTGTGCGCGTGACTGTTGTTGATGTGTGCAGAGGGTCCCTGGTTCGCGCCCGTGTCGGGGCGAGGGGACGGTCTAAAGTTATACTATTACATGTACAACGTCATCACAGCATTGTTCTCGGGTTTGCTCAAAGAGAATAATTCAAAAAAAACTGGTTTTCATGTTTGGCTCACCCGCAACCTCATTGGACAATACCTAATCCCGCCTCTCACTTTAACTTTGCAACTTCATTGGACATAATTCCACATGCCAATCAACATTGTCCATCAGTTTGGTTGTTTCAGGTTAGTTCCCGTAGTTGCTATATGGTCTCATCAGACTAGTATGGCAAACGAGCAAGCGAATGTGATAATATAATTTCATATAATGGAAAAGTTATAGTTAGTTATAGGTTTGTATCAACTGTCCTACTCCTCGAAAGTCATGTATTGGTTATATACACTAAATGTCAAAAGTTTTAGAACACATACTTATTCAAGGGTTTTTCTTTATTTTGTACTATTTTCTACATTGTATAATAATAGTGAAGACATCAAAACTATGAAATAACACATATGGAATCATGTAGTAACCAAAGAAAGTGTTAAACAAATCAAAATGCTTTGCACACTTTTGGCATTAGCATGTATTAATTCAGGGGGTGAATACCTATCTAATCAAGGTATTTGAGTGTTTTATTTTTCATTCATCTTTAAAAAAGGTTACACATTTTCTTCCACTTTAACATTAGAGTATTTTGAGTAGTTTATTGACAAAAAAGACAATTAAATCCATTTTAAATCACACTTTGTAACACAAAATGTGAAGAAATCTAAGGGGGATGTAGACTTTCTATAGGAACTGTATTTTGTCATATTATAAATACGACTGATTCCTCATTGCTGTTGCTCTAAGATGGCAACTTATGATGTGCCAATTGAATCTCAACATGTAAACAGTCAAGACTCGGTGCCCTAAAAAACAATATTACAAATTACTTTTCACGTGAGACTAATGGACATTTAATGACGAAGGTGTGTAAAGATTTCAGATTTCAGATATGACGTCACTGTTTTAGCAATATCCACAGAGTTTTGAAACCACAGCGCGCTATATGGTTCAATGTACTAATACAGCAGCACAATGACACTTTTCATTTTTCAAATATGCCGGTGTGTTAGCTAAAATTGAGATCATGTGCAAATGACAATACAAAAAAAAATACAAAAAATTGAAGAGTAAAAGAGAGGAATGTACAATACTGTGAATTTAGCAAACGAGGAATTTGTGGTAAGTGCATGGGAGCCGCCACCTTTATTTACCTAGGCAAGTCAGTTAAGAACAAATTTTCATTTACAATGAGGGTCTAGGAACAGTGGGTTCCAGGGGCAGAACGACAGATTTTGACCTTGTCAGCTCGGGGATTCGATCTAGCAACCTTTCTGTTACTTGCCCAATGCTCTAACCACTAGGCTACCTGCCGCACACCAACAATGCCATTAAGAAAAATATGTGTTAAGTAAAAAAATAAGAAACAAAAGTAACACATAATTAAAGACCAGCAGTAAAATAACAATAGCGAAGCTATATACAGGGGTCACCAGTACAGAGTCAATGTGCGGGGGCACCGGTTAGTCAAGGTAATATGTACATGTAGGTAGAGTTAAAGTGACTACACATATTGTCACGCCTTCTCCTGCCAGGCTGCCCTGCATTACACACTCCTACCACCATCATTACGCACACCTGCCTTCCCTCGTCACGCGCATCAGTGATCTATTGGAATCACCTGTAAATTACCTCGCATATATTTGTAAGTTCCCCGCTGCTGCATTAACTTCCGTATGTCATTTGTTACCTGGTTCTGACACTGTTCATGTCCTGTTCCCATGTCTGGCCTACATTAAATGTTCAACTTCCTGAACCTGCTTCTCATCTCCGGCGTTGGTTCTTACAGAATGCAGCAGCCAGCAAACGAAGCATTGGGGAGTGTTGGAGTACACGTCCTGGTAATCCGTCTGGAACTGCGGCCTTGTGAATGTTGACCTGTTTAAAAAGGTATTACTCGCATCGGCTACGGAGAGCGTGATCACAGTCATCCGGAACAGCTGATGCTCTCGTGCATTTTTCAGTGTTACTTGCCTCGAAGCGAGCATAGAAGTTATTAAGCTTGACTGGTAGGCTAGTGTCACTGAGCAGCTCGCGGCGGCTGTGCTTCCCTTTGTAGTCTAATCATTTTCAAGCCCTGCCACATCCGACGAGCATCGGAGCCGGTGTAGTACGATTTGATCTTAGTCCTGTATTGACGCTTTGCCTGTTTGACAGTTTGTCAGAGGGCATAGCGCGATTTCTTATAAGCTTCTGGGTTTGTCTTGCTCCTTGAAAGCAGCAGCTCTACCCTTTAGCTCAGTGCGGATGTTGCCTGTAATCCATGGCTTCTGGTTGGGGTATGTACATACAGTCACTGTGGGGACGAAGTCGTCGGTGCACTTATTAATGAAGCCAGTGACTGATGTGGTGTACTCCTCACTGCCATCGGAAGAATCCCGGAACATATTCCAGTCTGTGCGAGCAAAACAGTCCTGTAGCTTGGCATCTGCTTAATTTGACCACTCTTTTATGGACCGATTCACTGGTGCTTCCTGCTTTAGTTTTTGCTTGTAAGCAGGAATCAGGAGGATAGAATTATGGTCAGATTTGCCAAATGGAGGGCTAGGGAGAGCTTTGTATGCATCTCCGTGTGAGGAGGAAAGGTGGTCAAGAGTTTTGTTTTATCTCTGGTTGCACATTTAACATGCTGGTAGAAATTAGCTAAAACGGATTTAAGTTTCCCTGCATTAAAGTCCCCGGCCAATAAGAGCACCGTCTTTGGATGAGCGATTTCCTATACGGCTTATGGCCGTATACAGCTCATTGAGTGCGGTCTTAGTGCCAGCATCGGTTTGTGGTGGTAAATAGACAGATACGAAGAATATAGATGAAAACTCTCTTGGTAAATAGTGTGGTCTACAGCATATCATGAGATACTCTCAGGCGAGCGAAACCTCGAGACTTCCTTAGATATCGTGCACCAGCTGTTGTTTACAAAAATACATAGACCGCCACTCATGGTCTTACCAGAGGCTACTGTTCTATCCTGCCGATACAGTGTATAACCTGCCAGCTGTATGTTATTCATGTCGTCGTTCAGCCACGACTCGGTGAAACATAAGATATAACCGTTTCTAATGTCCTATTGGTAGGATATACGTGCTTGTAGTTCGTCTATTTTATTATCCAATGATTATACGTCGGCTAATAGGACCGATGGTAAAGGCAAATTACCCACTCGCCACCGGATCCTTACAAGGCACCCCGATCTTCGTTCTCAATATCCCCTGTCTCTTTCTCCTGTGAATGACGGGGATGAGGGCCTTGTCGGGTGTCTGGAGTAAATCCCTCTCGTCCGACTCGTTAAAGAAAAAATTGTCTTTCAATACAAGGCGAGTAATAGCTGTCCTGATTTCGAGAAGCTCTTTTCGGTCATAAGAGACGGTGCCAGAAACTTTATGTACAAAATAAGTTACAAATAACGCAAAGAAACCCACAATAGCACAATTGGTTAGGAGACTGTAAAACGGCAGCCATTCTCTCCAGCGCCATTCATATACCTCAGCCTTTCGTGTCAGGGTAGGCACTTTGTTGATTTTTGATGTTCAGTTGTAGAACTGTTTCTGTTTTCACTATTGTATCTCAGCTATTTATTTTAACATACATTAGTTAAAGGACCAAAAAGAAAAACAAGCCTTTTTTTTATTTTTACTATTGGTCAAAAAGTACATGATATCACCATGTACCAGGTGTGAACTGTACTACACGGCCGAAAATATGTGGACCCCCCTTCAAATTAGTGGATTCGGCTATTTCAGTCACACATGTTGCGAAAAGGTGTATATAATCGAGCACACAGCCATGCAATCTCCATAGACTAACACTGGCAGTAGAATAGCCTGACTGAAGAGCTCAGTGACTTTCAACGTGGCACCGTCATAGGAGGCCACCTTTCCAAGTCAGTTTGTCAGATTTCTGCCCTGCTAGAGCTGCCACGTTCAACTGTAAGTGCTGGAAACATCTAGGAGCAACAACGGCTCAGCCGCAAAGTGGTAGGCACAAAACCTCACTGAATAGGACAGCCGAGCCCTGAATCACGTAGTGCATAAAAATCGTCTGTCCTTGGTTGCAACACTCACTACCGAGTTCCAAACTGCCTTTGGAAGCAAAGTCAGCACAATAACTATTCGTCAGGCGCTTCATGAAATGGGTTTCAATGGCAGAGCAGCCACACACAAGCCTAAGAACGCAATGCCAAGCGTCGGCTGGAGTGGTGTAAAGCTCGCCGCCATTGGACTCTGGAGCAGTGGAAACATGTTCTCGCGAGTGATGAATCACGCTTCACCATCTGGCAGTCTGATGGAAGAATCTGGGTTTGATGGATGCCAAAAGAACGCTACCTTCCCCAATGCATAGTGCCAACTGTAAAGTTTGGTGGAGGAGGAATAATGGTCTGGGGCTGTTTTTCATGGTTCGGGCTTGGCTCCTTTGTTCCAGTGAAGGGAAATCTTACCGCTACACAATACAATAACATTCTAGACAATTCTGGGCTTCCAACTTTGTGGCAACAGTTTGGGGATGGCCCTTTCCTGTTTCAGCATGACAAGGCCCCTGTGCACAAAGCGAGGCCCATACATAAATGGTTCGTTGATATCGTTGTGGAAGAACGGCTGGCCTGCACAGAGCAGCTCAACTCCATCTAACACCTTTGGAATGAATTGGAACGCAAGATTGAGAGCCAGGCCTAATCCCCAATATCAGTGCCTGACCTCACTAATGCTCTTGTGACTGAATGTAAGCAAGTCCCCTCAGCAATGTTCCAACATCTTGTGGAAAGCCTTCCCAGAAGAGTGGAGGCTGTTATAGCAGAAACAGGGGGACCAACTCCATATTAATGGCCATGATTTTGGAATGAGGTGTTCGATGAGCAGGTGCCCACATACTTGTCAATGAAGTGTGTATTTCCATGATTGTCTTTTAACTGAAATACCCAATACACTATAAGATACGTTATTTAATCTGACACAGACAGCTACAATTACTCCAACGACCCACTCAACACGTTTCGAGTAAACCAAATCTAATTAAGGAAGTCTGATCGCGGAATTCACTGGGAATTCCCCCACCCCAAACATTCACTTTCAGGTAGCAAAAACAAGTCCAACGGTTAATATATTGTAGACCTATATTTAGCCTATATTGTAATGTTGTATTTCTATTTATTTTTAACACCTTCAACAGAAAGAAAATCATAGGCACGACACTAACGTTACGGCCATACATTACAAGCACGTGCGTAAAATTGGCTTCTACAAATCAGGATATGATGCAATGATATAGGCTACAACTAATAAACTGCGGAGTAAAGTATTGAGTTAACGTTCAGAAATAACAACCACTCCCAGTATCTATAATTCCGGTTTATCTTAAATTTAACGCTAGATTCATTGGGGGGAAAAAACATACCCAAACACATCTGGAGAGTGAGCCAACGCATCGCCATCATATCTCCACTGACTCATGCTGACGGAGCCGGCGCGCTCGTACATCCACGTGCGCATGTTAATTTTGTCCATCCACACCAGACTCATCAGGGCACGCACGTGGAAATATCAAAACGAACTCTGAACCAACTATATTAATTTGGAGACAGGTCAAAACGCCTGAAACATTCTTGCCAATTTAGCTACCTAATTTGCCCTGGGATATAAACATTGGGGTGTTATTTTATCTGAAATTCACAAGGTTCTCTACCCTGACAATTAATCTACAGATGAAAGAGTAAACCTAGTACATTTCTAAGAATCTCTTCTTATTTTTGGACTTTATATGGCGCACCTCAGTTCATCTTTCAATCACCCATGTGGGTATATTGTGTGTACATTTATTTTGCAACAAGCCGTGGTGAGCATCTCATGTCTGCAGATTCGCAATCGGTCATGTGGGTGGAGGGAGTGCACGCGCACTTCAGAATGTGACGCAGTCGGGGAAATCCCAGTTTAACTTCTCTTTCGGAAGTATTTAAACTGCTACCCTCCTGTTCTAAATCGTCATCTTCGTTGCTGTGTACTACAATTATGCTTTTTCAACTCGTCTGCATATTAGGTATGTTGTCATTTCTTTTTAACAATGAATTTGATATTCCAATGAGGCAGGCTCACCTGAAATAATGATTTACCTTGTGTTTGTCTAAAGCTGCCTCTGTGCAAGGTGGCCTCACACAGGATAGGCCTACACAAGAGGTGAAGTCAGTTTGTGGAGAGGACTCAATTCTGAAATGTAAAGCAATATGTAAGCCTGGGGTCCAATACCGGGCGGTGAGGTGGTATAAGGTAAGCTTTCAATTATTGTGATAGCACACTGTGTTTTGAACCATCTGACCAAATTCTGTATAAGTGCAATATATGCAAAGAACATACAGCACTGGTCCCAGACCAGCTGTTAAGGGCATAGAGTAACCTCAAACCCTCTTCTCCCAGCTGGGTGAGGAGCCCTCTAATAAGGAGTCTGGTCTATTGATGAAGAGGCTATCACCTAACAGCACCACCCTATGGTACGCAGGCCTGGAGCGTAAAGTGGAACTTTTGGCTGATGATTCTTTCGATATCTTGCTGCCCAATGTAACGGCTGTTGATAGCGGGAGGTACAAGTGTCTCCTGGCAGCACCTGTAGGAGAGCAGAACCAGGAGGGCCAGGTTCACCTCAGAGTGACAGGTGAGTGTGTTCTACTCTCATTGTGTGCTTGTTTTGGTATGTAGACCTACTGAATACTGAATGTGAGTGTTTTAAATTGGACCCAGAGAGTTCATCTATGCTGCTAAATATTTAAAAAATGTTTCCAGTGATGCTCAAAGATTTGTGGATAATTTTTTTGTAGGTTGCCTTGAGTCCACAGACCAATCAGAAGAAAGGGATACCATTCTAGTTCTTTCCATTGTGGGGCTTGTGGCAGCATTGCTGATATTCACCATCAGCTATGTGAGTTCCAAAACACTGCCAGCTGTTCCTCTTTTTTTTAACAGATAAAAGAAACAAACATTTTATGGTGATGGTTTTCATGTATTTAATTTTCTTTTAAATGTCTTCATATTATTGACTCAATAATCCTCATCTTTACCATAGGTCATCCTAAGGAATATGTTATTGCAAAGGAGTAAGAAGTATCCACAAGAACCACTTCTAGATGCACCCCTTGAGAAGAAAGATTTAATGTTGATCTACACTCCGGGGCCAAACTGGTCGAGACAGGGTTCCATAAAACATGTCTGTGTGTGAGAGCCTGTTCTGCTAGTTTGGGCTCATTGTATACTTGAATGTGAAGAGGAAATGCAGAGAAAGACTAGGGCACATTTGAAGCTGAGCAACTAGTCTATCATGCTGACCACACCGCTTGCGTTATGTGTGTGAGCGTGGCAAAATAAATGTACACATACCTGTTATTCAACAATTTCATCCAAACTGCTCGCGCGCATCAACGAGCGCCTGCATAGCCAGGCGCTAAAATAGACGCTTTATGCGCTGCAAGTCCAGCTTCTCCCATCTCCTCAATGGTTTTTCAGAGCATATACCCACATGGGTGATTGAAAGATGAACTGTGATCCACACGCCAGCCCAGTTGGTGGTGGTAATGCACCTTAAAGTTGGTTGTCAAACGCCATATAAAGTCAGAAGAAGACTGACGGAGGAGAGATTACTAGAAACGAACTAAGTTTACCCTTTTATCTGTGGATTAATTGTCAGAGTAGAGGACCTTGTGCATTTCAGGTAAAATAACAACCCAATACTTTTACTTTCCAGGAGAAGAGTTCACCTCTAGAGCAGATGGAGGCAGACAACCCTCTGGCTGGGACTGTAGAACTAAGATGTTTAGGCTTTTCAAAGAAATGAAACAGAAACAGTAGCCTATACCCTTTCACTCAGGCAGCCAAACAGCAGTACAAAGTCAGGCTAGAACAGCAGTTCTCCAGCAATGATTGATCGTCTGCAGCATTCACACACCTGTGATGCGCAAGCAGCAGGACCTGGTGAAGGGACCCACGATCTAAGCCCCAAGATCTAACCTCAATAAGGAGCTTCAGGAAGGGGTGCAGGAATGGTCGATGAGGGCTCATTCTGGAGGGTTGCTTCATGGCAACGTGGGGATTAATCCCATTTACATTTGAGTCAACCCAGGAATTGAAGTTGACATTGAGTTGGGAAATGACCAATGTGAACAGCATTGATCTTTTAGAATTGCATGCCTAATTCAATTCCTGTATTGACTGGTATTGAAATCGAATTGATTCATTTTCCTCCAAGCACAATGAAAGTGGGCTTTGGTGAAAAGTAATTGGCAGAAAATTAACTTGTATAAATCTCAGTTTTTTTTAAAATATGATCAGCAATTCTGTGGATACATTGAAAATGAAGAAGCCTTGTAAATAATTTTGTAACTAACTGTATCCGATGTTTAATGTTTGAGGTGCTAAATGGCTTTTAACAAATCTCTACCTATTTCACAAGACACATTATGTAATTTTTTATTTTAGTTATATACTGTACCTTGACTTTACAACATTTACATGTGAATTTTGAGTCGGATGATCACAATTATTGGGATGATCACAATTATATTTTTGGATAGCTGTTTTAATCGTTAAATACATAAATACCTCTTTGCTAATAATCTTTAGAGTGACAAACAATTGTGTGAGGTCTCTGTCATTGTCAAACACATTACAAAGTAACATCACACAGCATAAAATGGAAGCCAGGTTAAGCCATGTGATCTAAACAACATTGAACATTTTAATCCTTTACAAACATGAAATTCCATGTAGTTAAAATACATTTAATACTATAGAATAACAAAAAAAAAAGTATTGCGTCACCATATCACAGGACAGATTTGACATGAGGAGTGCATGGATATGGGTCATATTGTCACGGCCGTCGAAAGAACTGGACCAAAGCGCAGGGTGGTGAGCGTCCATATTCCCTTTTATTAGGATGACGCCGACAAAAACAATACAAAAACGAGCGTGACGCTTACCGCTATAGTGCCACAAACAAAAACAACTTCCCACACTGAAAGGAGGGGAAAGGGCTACCTAAGTATGGTTCCCAATCAGAGACAACGATAGACAGCTGTCCCTGATTGAGAACCATACCCGGCCAAAACATAGAAAACCAAAACATAGAATGCCCACCCCAAATCACACTCTGACCAAACCAAATAGAGACATAAAAAGGCTCTCTAAGGTCAGGGCGTGACACATACACAATAACAGTGACCTTTTTCATGACAACTGTCTGATCATAGCACTCAACACATTATTGCACAATAATAATAATAATAATAAGCTTGATATCAACATATTCATGTAATCACTTGTCTCTAAGCTTATTGTCTGATCTAGGGGTAAGTGTAACTTGTAACTTCAACAAGAAATGTATTTCTGTACCAATAACAAATTGCAGAGTAGATAGTGGACACTATAAAAATACGTTTATTTTTTATTTTTAGCCTTGTTCATTTTGACACTGGTCGTGGGACCAGGTTAAGTGAGTACCTTCCTCATGGGCACAATATCATTAGGATTTCAGACCAGTAATTCTCCATTTGCCAGTTCATTTCATCACTTCCAAGCCCAAGATGAACTGATGAACCTTGAGCGCTTTCTATTATTGCTCGGCATCTCTAACATCTACTGTAGCTAACTGTTATATTAACATCGTTTTTTACACATATATGTAAGAGAGAAATGGCAATGTACAGTGTAACAATTACTAAACTGAAATGTTGGAAAAAATACCTAGAAATACCATACCTTTCTCATTTTACACTCATACATCTGTCATATTCACATGAACTGAGAAATAAGTAGATTGGAAATACTTGTTACTACATTAATACTACAACACTAGCTATATGTCCCAGCATTGTGATGCAGTGCAGTTTCAAATGTTAGCAGCAAGAACACATTTTCACAAAAACATCTCTATGGCTTTTCTCCTTCCTCTCTTAGGTGAAACATCACCGGCATCACTGGTGAGCAACTTTAGGGGGTTATTTGAGTATTGGAAGAAAAGAGAATGCAGGAAAGTGCATAACATTGAGTCCTTCACAGAACTACATCATTTTCATCGGTCTGCAATGAAACTAAAAACCTACAGTGAGGGAAAAAAGTATTTGATCCCCTGCTGATTTTGTACGTTTGCCCACTGACAAAGAAATGATCAGTCTATAATTTTAATGGTAGGTTTATTTGAACAGTGAGAGACAGAATATCAAAAAAAAAAATCAGAAAAACGCATGTCAAAAATGTTATGAATTGATTTGCATTTTAATGAGGGAAATAAGTATTTGACCCCTCTGCAAAACATGACTTAGTACTTGGTGGCAAAACCCTTGTTGGCAATCACAGAGGTCAGACGTTTCTTGTAGTTGGCCACCAGGTTTGCACACATCTCAGGAGGGATTTTGTCCCACTCCTCTTTGCAGATCTTCTTCAAGTCATTAAGGTTTCGAGGCTGACGTTTGGCAACTCGAACCTTCAGCTCCCTCCACAGATTTTCTATGGGATTAAGGTCTGCAAGTTATTATTATTATTATAATGAAAGCACAAACATTATTCCAAAAAGGCTTCTTGTATGGCATTTTACATGTCTCCTTTTAATACATCCATGTGAAGAACATCAAGAATTTCTGAGATATTGGAGTGGGGCAGATTCATGACACACAATACAGTCAATGAGAGTAGACGGTTTTAAAACTGATACAGTCACATCATTGTTGCATTCCACATATATTTACATAACAGTTCCACATGTTTGTGCTATGAGTCTATCCCCAATGGTGTAAAACAGGGGTCTCCAACCTTTTTTAGCATGAGAGCAACTTAAAAAAAAGAAAACATGTCGTGACCTACTCATTTTTTTCAAGCTTTCAAATAGGCACATTCTTCACCTCTACCATGCAACTCTTCCCCGGGCTCCTTAGTGTACAAGAGAAAGAAGTGCACTATATTTTACGGTCAATATACCTGGTAAAATAATGGTTAGTAAACAACTTTTATAGCTATAACGTGATAGACAAACTCTCGCACCATATTGACAGGGGCTAAATTGCTGGAAAAAAATAGGCAGATATTGTATTAGGTTAAGTGGCAATTTTAGCATGTACAGTTGAAGTCGGAAGTTTACATACACCTTAGCCAAATACAGTTGAAGTCGGAAGTTTACATACACCTGAGCCAAATACATTTAAACTCCGTTTTTCACAATTGCTGACATTTAATCCAAATACAAAATCCCTGTTTTAGGTCAGTTAGGATCACCACTTTATTTTAAGAATATGTAATGTCAGAATAATAGTAGAGAATGATTTATTTCAGCTTTTGTTTCTTTTATCACATTCCCAGTGGGTCAGAAGTTTACATACACTCAATTAGTATTTGGTAGCATTGCCTTTAAATTGTTTAACTTGGGTCAAATGTTTCGGGAAGCCTTCCACAAGCTTCCCACAATGAGTTGGGTGAATGTTGGCCCATGCCTCCTGACAGAGCTGGTGTAACTGAGTCAGGTTTGTAGGCCTCCTTGCTTGTGTAACAGTATAACTTTAAACCGTCCCCTCGCCCCGACACGGGCGCGAACCAGGGACCCTCTGCACACGTCAACAACAGTTGCCCACGAAGCGTCGTTACCCATCGCTCCACAAAAGCCGCGGCCCTTGCAGAGCAAGGGGAAACCCAACTTCAGGTCTCAGACAAGTGACGTAACCGATTGAAATGCTATTAGCGCGTACCCGCTAACTAGCTAGCCATTTCACATCCGTTACACTCACCCATCTTTCAACCTCCTCCTTTTCCGCAGCAACCAGTGATCCGGGTCAACAGCATCAATGTAACAGTATAACTTTAAACCGTCCCCTCGCCCCGACACGGGCGCGAACCAGGGACCCTCTGCACACGTCAACAACAGTTGCCCACGAAGCGTCGTTACCCATCGCTCCACAAAAGCCGCGGCCCTTGCAGAGCAAGGGGAAACCCAACTTCAGGTCTCAGACAAGTGACGTAACCGATTGAAATGCTATTAGCGCGTACCCGCTAACTAGCTAGCCATTTCACATCCGTTACACTCACCCATCTTTCAACCTCCTCCTTTTCCGCAGCAACCAGTGATCCGGGTCACGGCACCAATGTAACAGTATAACTTTAAACCGTCCCCTCGCCCCGACACGGGCGCGAACCAGGGACCCTCTGCACACGTCAACAACAGTTGCCCACGAAGCGTCGTTACCCATCGCTCCACAAAAGCCGCGGCCCTTGCAGAGCAAGGGGAAACCCAACTTCAGGTCTCAGACAAGTGACGTAACCGATTGAAATGCTATTAGCGCGTACCCGCTAACTAGCTAGCCATTTCACATCCGTTACACTTGCACACGCTTTTTCTTTTCTGCCCACAAATGTTCTATAGGGTTGAGGTCAGGGCTTTGTGATGGCCACTCCAATACCTGGACTTTGTTGTCCACCCCCACAACATGATGCTGCCACCCCCGTGCATCACGGTTGGGATGGTGTTCTTCGGCTTGCAAGCCTCCCCCTTTTTTCTCCAACAATAACGATGGTCATTATGGCCAAACAGTTATATTTTTGTTTCATCAGACCAGAGGACATTTCTCTAAAAAGTACGATCTTTGTCCCCATATGCAGTTGCAACCCATAGTCTGGCTTTTTTTATGGCGGTTTTGGGGCAGTGACTTCTTCCTTGCTGAGCGGCCTTTCAGGTTATGTCGATATAGAACTCGTTTTTCTGTGGATATAGATACTTTGTACCTGTTTCTTCCAGCATCTTCACAAGGTCCTTTGCTGTTGTTCTGGGATTGATTTGCACTTTTCGTACCAAAGTACGTTCATCTCTAGGAGACAGAACGCGTCTCCTTCCTGAGCGGTATGACAGCTGCGTGGTCCCATGCTGTTTATACATGCGTACTATTGTTTGTACAGATGAACGTGGTACCTTCAGGCGTTTGGAAATTGCTCCCAAGGATGAACCAGACTTGTGGAGGTCTACAATTTTTGGGCTGATTTCTTTTGATTTTCCCATGATGTCAAGCAAAGAGGCACTGGGTTTGAAGGTAGGCCTTGAGATACATCCACAGGTACACCTCCAATTGACTCAAATGATGTAAATTAGCCTATCAGAACTTTTAAAGCCAAGACATTATTTTCTGGAATTTTCCAAGCTGTTTAAAGGCACAGTCAACTTAGTGTTTGTAAACTTCTGACCCACTGGAATTGTGATACAGTGAATTTTAGTGAAATCATCTGTCTGTAAACAATTGTTGGAAAAATGACTTGTGTCATGCACAAAGTAGATGTCCTAACCGACTTGCCAAAACTATAGTTTGTTAACAAGAAATTTGTGGAGTGGTTGAAAAACGAGTTTTAATGACTCCAACCTAAGTGTATGTAAACTTCCGACTTCAACTGTAATTAATACTTTGTGAATAATGGCCAGTCTTCCGTCCTAGGGCGCGATAGGGAATCGTGATGTGGGAAAGTAGGAGATTGTCACGTTGTACAATGATTAGGAGACAAGCGCAGGAATATGAAATCGTTTTTTTTTTTTTCACTACCCAAAATAGTGTACGTCATGAACATTACGGGGACGAAGCCCAAAACAAACACGTAATATATATAACACAGGGCTGTAACCCAAACCAAAGAGCGAAGTGTAAACCTCTAATAAATATACAGGATGAGACCCGTAATAACACGGTAACACATAAGCCGATACAACAGCGCACAGGTCCGCACAAGACCAACGGACATGGAACAATAATCAACAAGGACAATACGGAGGGCACATATATACACATACTAATCAGGGGGGATGGGAACCAGGTGTGCGTAATGAGACAAGACAGTCCGGGGTTGGTGGTAATGTTGCTTGAGGGTTTCGTGTGGGTGGACAGACACCCATGTGTTATTGTTGACATTTAAACAAGGAAGGTAACAGATATGTTAGTAAAGTCCCTGGAAAGGTTTCAGTGTCATGTAAAACCACAGATGGTCATGCTGTCAGAGATGTTATGGCATTCATTGAATTTGAACTAAATTCCTATTTTTGAACAAAGGTTCTCATTATAAAGTGTGTGTGTATTTGCCATTGCCATGGCATCTTACTGACTCATCTCATGTGCTGATTGTTCCTTCCTCAGGGCGGGGTTGGAAGAACTGGTGTGAAGGGAGGGAAAGGAGACACGGTAATCATTTGACAATGCCGAGGCCACGTCACTATCACATCTGTCTACTTCCTGTTTCCATTGATGTAGTGGGTCTGTTTTTCTTCTTACCAAAAATGTTTCTGTTCCTCTTTCCAAACAGGGAAGTTTTGGAGCACGTGGTGACAAAGGACAGGTTTGTACACTCCATTTTGTGAAAGTATGAGTTTTTTCATCCCAACTCATTTTATGTCATGTAAAAACCGCAATACTGACACTTTATGCTGTTCCTAGATGACAACAGACACAACAGCACATACTGTAGTGTTGAGTTCCTGTTATATCATATCCTAATAGAAATGTTTTAATTAGGTAGAAGTATTGAGAATTAAATGATTTGATTAGGTAGAAGGATTGAGATTGAGTTTAAATTGTGACTTTTTGTATTCAGTGACTGAACAGTGTCCCCCCTCTGTCTGTCTCTCTCCTTCCCCTCATCTCTGAATGGCAGCAAGGGGAGAGAGGTACCATCGGCCCTGATGGCATTGTTGGACGAAATGGACTGAGGCTCCAGAGGAGAGCCAGGTCCAGGTGGTGACCTGGGCTTCAAAGGTGGCTCTTGACCTAAAGGAGTGCCAGTTTCCCCTGTGCGTATCAGGAGCCATCTCCAGTCTGTCTGGAGGAAGGGTCTCCCCTTTATTTTACATTGACACATATGAACTTTTACTGACTCATTGATCGATTGATTACTTGCTTGGTTGATTGCCAGCTTTTTGACCTTTTTGACCTGACAGATGAGCAGGTATTGCAGCTGTGTAAAAGAGTGGTAACAGTCCAGATCTCCCAGTATGCAGCTTCCATCTAGGCCAAGTGTTCCCAAGGCTGCCCCATCAACAACCGCACACTTATTGGGCCGCCTGGAACCAGGAGACCAACTGGAGAATCAGGCAAACCCGTGAGTCACACAGCCCCCAAACCAACCCCTATCTACTAAGGAAGGCCTTTATTCCAAATGATGATAAGTTCTGTTGACCTCTCGCTCTCTCTCAGGGTAAAGCGGGCAAAGCTGGAGTCAAAGGAGGCAGGGGCATCCAAGGGGACGCAGGAGTGGATGGTCAGAAGGGGGCAGAGGGCGAAAGAGGTATGTAATCCAACCAATAGACTTAGTTCTTCCAAACTTCATTCCAGGTAAACTAAAACCTGATCACTAAGGCTAATTCAAGTGAAAATGAGTGGAGCACCTTTGTAGTGGCATAGCTTCAGAGTTGAATTAGGCATGATCTCTGTTCTACTCCACAGGAACAAAATGTCTGAAAGGAAAGGGAGGTGATCCTGGTAAAGGTCTGCCAGGACACAATGGGCAGCAAGGCCTCAGAGGTAGGACACTGTTTCCACTGGTGTGAAACTCTCAGGTCTACCTCAACATTGCTGGTCTTAGAATTGTTGGAAAGTATCTGTAATTCACATCCAGATTCCCTTGACATTGCTCCATTCCCAGATCAAAACTCAATGTGTACAGCATTGATCTTTTTGAAATCATGCCCAATTCAATTCCCGTATTGAAATGGAATTGATCTGAGCACTGTTCCATGGCGCTCACCGGTGTTGGAACGGTTTGGTGAAACACGCTGGACTCTGTACAGAGAGATGCATTCCATCTGAGCCAAGCAAGGCTCTCAATGAACTCTAATGTTTAGGCATAATTCAACTTTTTTTGCTTGGCCAAAACAATACATTATGAATTTTTTATGCAGAAACAAAAAAGAAAATAGTCTTTCTCCAAGCAAAACTATAAGGGGCTTGAGAAACTGTTTCAAAGAAATTGGGAGAAAATTAAACTTGCAGGAGTCTCTGGCTACCAGTCAGGTTTTGTTTTTGATATGATCAACAATGCTGTGTATACATTGAAAATAAAAAGTAATGTAAATATCAAATCAAATCAAGTTTATTTTATATAGCCCTTCGTACATCAGCTAATATCTCGAAGTGCTGTACAGAAACCCAGCCTAAAACCCCAAACAGCAAGCAATGCAGGTGTAGAAGCGCGGCGGCTAGGAAAAACTCCCTAGAAAGGCCAAAACCTAGGAAGAAACCTAGAGAGGAACCAGGCTATGAGGGGTGGCCAGTCCTCTTCTGGCTGTGCCGGGTGGAGATTATAACAGAACATGGCCAAGATGTTCAAATGTTCATAAATGACCAGCATGGTCAAATAATAATCAGGAGTAAATGTCAGTTGGCTTTTCAGAGGCGATCATTGAGAGTATCTCTACCGCTCCTGCGGTCTCTAGAGAGTTGAAAACAGCAGGTCTGGGACAGGTAGCACGTCCGGTGGACAGGTCAGGGTTCCATAGCCGCAGGCAGAACAGTTGAAACTGGAACAGCAGCAAGGCCAGGTGGACTGGGGACAGCAAGGAGTCATCATGCCCGGTAGTCCTGACGCATGGTCCTAGGGCTCAGGTCCTCCGAGAGAGAGAAAGAAAGAGAGAAGGAGAGAATTAGAGAGAGCATACTTAAATTCACACAGGACACCGGATAAGACAGGAGAAGTACTCCAGATATAACCAACTGACCCTAGCCCCCCGACACATAAACTACTGCAGCATAAATACTGGAGGCTGAGACAGGAGGGGTCAGGAGACACTGTGGCCCCATCCGATGATACCCCCGGACAGGGCCAAACAGGAAGGATATAACCCCACCCACTTTGCCAAAGCACAGCCCCCACACCACTAGAGGGATATCTTCAACCACCAACTTACCATCCTGAGACAAGGCCGAGTATAGCCCACAAAGATCTCCACCACAGCACAAACCAAGGGGGGGGGCGCCAACCCAGACAGGAAGATCACGTCAGTAACTCAACCCACTCAAGTGACGCACCCCTCCTAGGGACGGCATGAAAGAGCACCAGTAAGCCAGTGACTCAGCCCCTGTAATAGGGTTAGAGGCAGAGAATCCCAGTGGAGAGAGGGGAACCGGCCAGGCAGAGACAGCAAGGGTGGTTCGTTGCTCCAGAGCCTTTCCGTTCACCTTCACACTCCTGGGCCAGACTACACTCAATCATATGACCTACTGAAGAGATAAGTCTTCAGTAAAGACTTAAAGGTTGAGACCGAGTCTGCGTCTCTCACGTGGGTAGGCAGACTATTCCATAAAAATGGAGATCTATAGGAGAAAGCCCTTCCTCCAGCTATTTGCTTAGAAATTCTAGGGACAATTAGGAGGCCTGCGTCTTGTGACCGTAGCGTACGTGTAGGTATGTACGGCAGGACCAACTCGGAAAGATAGGTAGGAGCAAGCCCATGTAACGCTTTATAGGTTAACAGTAAAACTTTGAAATCAGCCTTTGCCTTAACAGGAAGGCAGTGTAGGGAAGCTAGCACTGGAGTAATATGATCAAATTTCTTGGTTCTAGTCAGGATTCTAGCAGCCGTATTTAGCACCCAACTGAAGTTTATTTAGTGCTTTATCCGGTTAGCCGGAAAGTAGAGCATTGCAGTAGTCTAACCTAGAAGTAACAAAAGCATGGATTAATTTTTCTGCATCCTTTTTGGACAGAAAATTTCTGATTTTTGCAATGTTACGTAGATGGAAAAAAGCTGTCCTTGAAACAGTCTTGATATGTTCGTCAAAAGAGAGATCAGGATCCAGAGTAACGCCGAGGTCCTTCACAGTTTTATTTGAGACGACTTTACAACCATCAAGATTAATTGTCAGATTTAACAGAATATCTCTTTGTTTCTTGGGACCGAGAACAAGCATCTCTGTTTTGTCCGAGTTTAAAAGTAGAAAGTTTTCAGCCATCCACTTCCTTATGTCTGAAACACAGGCTTCTAGCGAGGGCAATTTTGGGGCTTCACCATGTTTCATTGAAATGTACAGCTGTGTGTCATCCGCATAGCAGTGAAAGTTAACATTATGTTTTCGAATGACATCCCCAAGAGGTAAAATATATAGTGAAAACAATAGTGGTCCTAAAACGGAACCTTGAGGAACACCGAAATGTACAGTTGATTTGTCAGAGGACAAACCATTCAGAGACAAACTGATATCTTTCCGACAGATAAGATCTAAACCAGGCCAGAACTTGTCCGTGTAGACCAATTTGGGTTTCCAGTCTCTCCAAAAGAATGTGGTGATCGATGGTATCAAAGGCAGCACTAAGGTCTAGTAGCACGAGGACAGATGCAGAGCCTCGGGCTGACGCCATTAAAAGGTCATTTACCACCTTCACAAGTGCAGTCTCAGTGCTATGATGGGGTCTAAAACCAGACTGAAGCATTTCGTATACATTGTTTGTCTTCAGGAGGGCTGTGAGTTGCTGCGCAACAGCTTTTTCTAAAATTTTTGAGAGGAATGGAAGATTCGATATAGGCCGATAGTTTTTTATATTTTCTGGGTCAAGGTTTGGCTTTTTCAAGAGAGGCTTTATTACTGCCACTTTTAGTGAGTTTGGTACACATCCGGTGGATAGAGAGACGTTTATTATGTTCAACATAGGAGGGCCAAGCACATGAAGCAGCTCTTTCAGTAGTTTAGTTGGAATAGGATCCAGTATGCAGCTTGAAGGTTTAGAGGCCATGATTATTTTCATCATTGTGTCAAGAGATATAGTACTAAAACACTTAAGTGTCTCTCTTGATCCTAGGTCCTGGCAGAGTTGTGCAGAATCAGGACAGCTAAGCTTTGGAGGAATACGCAGATTTAAAGAGGAGTCCGTAATTTGCTTTCTAATGATCATGATCTTTTCCTCAAAGAAGTTCATGAATTTATTACTGCTGAAGTGAAAGCCATCCTCACTTGGGGAATGCTGCTTTTTAGTTAGCTTTGCAACAGTATCAAAAAGAAATTTTGGCTTGTTCTTATTTTCCTCAATTAAGTTGGAAAAGTAGGATGATCGAGCAGCAGTGAGGGCTCTTCGATACTGCACGGTACTGTCTTTCCAAGCTAGTCGGAAGACTTCCAATTTGGTGTGGCGCCATTTCCGTTCCAATTTTCTGGAAGCTTGCTTCAGAGCTCGGGTATTTTCTGTATACCAGGGAGCTAGTTTCTTATGACAAATGTTTTTAGTTTTTAGGGGTGCAACTGCATCTAGGGTATTGCGCAAGGTTAAATTGAGTTCCTCAGTTAGGTGGTTAACTGATTTTTGTCCTCTGACGTCCTTGGGTAGGCAGAAGGAGTCTGGAAGGGCATCAAGAAATCTTTGTGTTGTCTGAGAATTTATAGCACGACTTTTGATGCTCCTTGGTTGGGGTCTGAGCAGATTATTTGTTGCGATTGCAAACGTAATAAAATGGTGGTCCGATAGTCCAGGATTATGAGGAAAAACATTAAGATCCACAACATTTATTCCATGGGACAAAACTAGGTCCAGAGTATGACTGTGGCAGTGAGTAGGTCCAGAGACATGTTGGACAAAACCCACTGAGTCGATGATGGCTCCAAAAGCCTTTTGGAGTGGGTCTGTGGACTTTTCCATATGAATATTAAAATCACAAAAAATTGGAATATTATCTGCTATGACTACAGGGTCCGATAGGAATTCAGGGAACTCAGTGAGGAACGCTGTATATGGCCCAGGAGGCCTGTAAACAGTAGCTATAAAAAGTGATTGAGTAGGCTGCATAGATTTCATGACTAGAAGCTCAAAAGACGAAAACGCCATATTTTTTTTTGTAAATGAAATTTGCTATCGTAAATGTTAGCAACACCTCCGCCTTTGCGGGATGCACGGGGGATATGGTCACTAGTGTAACCAGGAGGTGAGGCCTCATTTAACACAGTAAATTCATCAGGCTTAAGCCATGTTTCAGTCAGGCCAATCACATCAAGATTATGATCAGTGATTAGTTCATTGACTATAACTGCCTTTGAAGTGAGGGATCTAACATTAAGTAGCCCTATTTTGAGATGTGAGGTATCACGATCTCTTTCAATAATGGCAGGAATGGAGGAGGTCTTTATCCTAGTGAGATTGCTAAGGCGAACACCGCCATGTTTAGTTTTGCCCAACCTAGGTCGAGGCACAGACACAGTCTCAATGGGGATAGCTGAGCTGACTACACTGACTATGCTAGTGGCAGACTCCACTAAGCTGGCAGGTTGGCTAACAGCCTGCTGCCTGGCCTGCACCCTATTTCATTGTGGAGCTAGAGGAGTTAGAGCCCTGTCTATGTTGGTAGATAAGATGAGAGCACCCCTCCAGCTAGGATGGAGTCCGTCACTCCTCAGCAGGCCAGGCTTGGTCCTGTTTGTGGGTGAGTCCCAGAAAGAGGGCCAATTATCTACAAATTCTATCTTTTGGGATGGGCAGAAAACAGTTTTCAACCAGCGATTGAGTTGTGAGACTGCTGTAGAGCTCATCACTCCCCCTAACTGGGAGGGGGCCAGAGACAATTACTCGATGCCGACATCTTTCTAGATGATTTACACGCTGAAGCTATGTTGCGCTTGGTGACCTCTGACTGTTTCATCCTAACATCGTTGATGCCGACGTGGATGACAATATCTCTATACTCTCTACACTCGCCAGTTTTAGCTTTAGCCAGCACCAAATAATTTTGTAAAGTATCACAAGCACATGTACTGTGTGTTCTGAAATACTGCTTTAGATAAAATGTTCACAGACATAACATTGATCAATATAAACGTTTTAAAAAAACGTTTTCATATTAAAAATAACACATGGAAATGTGTTATATAAATTCCAAATACTGCATAATAAATAATCTGGCAATGATTTGAAGCACAGCACAAAATGTCTGTCGATTAAATGAATGAACTATATTCATAAATAACTCACATGAACAAGATGTTAAACTCTATCACCTCTTAACTGACATTTTCGTCATTGTCAATCCTCATTGAGAATCATCCCAACACATTACAAGGCCGGAAATATATCCCTGTAAACTCAAGCATATCACACACGTGTTCTTAACATTTTTACTTTTGTGTACATGTGTTGGCAATCAAAACCCTGATACAAAAGCGTCACAATGTTTGGAGACAATTATTTTTAATGCATCACCACCACATCACAGGACAGATTAGAAAATGAGCAGAGCATGAAAATGGGTGATTATCTCTCATCAAAAGCATTATGGTATACAACTATGCTACGAAAGTACACACACGACATCAACGGACAAGAAAATAAACCTCATTAAAATGTTTGTGTGTTAAATGGTTGTCAGTTCATATAAAAGTGTTTGGTTTTATGGGCTGGAGGGAGGTAAGAAGTATTATAATTACCAAGTGTTAAACACTATTGTACAGTACAGCTCTGGTGAAATCAATTGAGTCACATGTCTCTAAGCTTATTCTCTGATCTAGGGGTGAGTAGGTATAGCTATATTTGTACCAATACAAAATGGTCCAAGGCAAAGTATTATGTTTTTTTAAAAGGAGACTACTTTAAAATACATATTCTTAATCTCGCAAAATATATTCCTTAATTTGATGGGACATAAACACATACAATTTGACATTGGTCCCAAGGCATAGTGAAGTACTGCCATCTTGTGACAACAAAGGGTCCATGGGAGAGATGATTGGCTTGTAACGGACAAGTTCACAGCATGTTTTTCTAGCTAATTGTACATTCATACTTTGTCATTTGTGCTTTTTAGAATTAATAGGTAATAAATAGCTTAATAAATATATTTCATAAACAACACTGTCTACATGGCACAGCATGAGTCAGTGCAGTTTATACTGTAGGTGGTCAGCAGCAAGAAACATTCTGTTGAATTTTGTGTTTTGTCAAAAAACACTATGGCTTTCTTTCTTCCTCTCTTAGGTGAAACTACATGATGTAAACATCACCCATCCTACAGGTACACTTGGTTTAGGTAGCAGAGTATTGAGACAAAAAGGTAGAAAAGTGCATAGAAGACATCAATGAGACTAAAACATGCAATTAGTCTGGACATGGCAGCAGAAGCCTTATTCTTCCTTTAAAAAGCAATAAAAGGTCCTGAGTAGATAGATGTTTATAATACTATTTGTTTAACTTTGATGTTAGCTGGTGTAGTGTGTCCCACCAACTACAAATGCCCAACTGTTCTTCATTGGCAGGATAAAGGATGTCATCTGGGTTCTTTGTTGGTTCTAGATTGTTGGTCCCCAATGTGAGAGCCCCCTCAGACCACATCTACAGTACAAATTGTATGATCATAAGGATCAGGAATGTCCAAAGTCCTAAAATATAAACAAACAGAAGACAGTTAAGTAATAAGTTATTTTGTTTATTTAAAAATCTCTCATTGTAGTTAGAACATCAGGCATTTTCCTGTAGCATCAAAACTTGTTTTTGATAGTAATAGAGCTCTGATCTATATTATAATAAGCTAATGATTATAAGCTTCAAAAGAAGTGCATCGTCCTCCCACATGATATTGTCCACTTTATATTCCGCTGTGTTTTGTATTTTTGTTAAGTAGTTCCAAACAGAGTCTGATCTCGAGACCACATACAGATGTAGGATCTTAATTTGAGCCAGTTTGCAACAGCAGTAAAATAATCCTGCAGCAACAGGAAATGTGAATTATTATGTGGATTATAATTAATGGACATTTTTTGTAAGGGTTGATGAATTCTTCGTTAGGGCAAATCAAATCTGGAAATAAAACTTTAGAATACTTTTTGAACTTTGAATACACAAGTCTCAGCAACAAAGGAGTGATCAAATTAAGATCCTACATCTGTATTGAGAGTCTCGGTCTTGTCTCGGTGTCACATACATTTTTACTTCGTCTTGATTCTGTCTCGGACAGTGAGGACTCATCATATCTTGCTGAGACCAACCGAGACCAGCAGAGTGAAAAACTCTGATAAATAATTATCAGCTCCCACTCGCCAGGCCAAATAACCACACTCCTTTCATGACACATTAATATCTTATTGCCTATTGAAACCTGGGCTTTCTACTTTACTCATAACACTAATGTCCTTTACTTTCATAGAAATGTATCCTCAAATATTGTCGCGCTTGTCAGAAATTATTCGCTGGTAGGGAAGAGTATGGGACATTGTTTGAAAGTTGCATGCTCACTATTAGTAAGGAGAAACGGAGGGAAGTTGTAACATATTTTGTCTTTTCATCCATTATAGACCTGTTTTGTTTGTGCTAATTTGTAGTGGCTCTATTTGCTGTCAGCCTATATATTTTTTTACCATTCTGAATGTCTAAAGAATACATATCAACACAGAAATAATGGACATTTTGAGCTTTTATTATGCTGGAGATTTGACACAATTAATGGTCTTGAATTGGACACGCATTTTTCTGGTCTTGGTATCAGACCCCTAACCCCCCTCCTGGTCCCGGTCTTAACTTGGTCTCGCCTCACCTCTGGTCTTGGTCTTGACTCAGATTCGATTTGTCTTGGTTTTGAATTGGTCTCGATTTAGGTGGTATCAAACACAACACTGGTTTGGAATGGCACAGTTACTATTGCATCTTGTCAATGCAATTATGTCATTTCACTGCCAAGGCAAAGCCTAGGCCTATAAAAGTGCAGGTCCAGCTACTCAGTGGGTATAACAATAAGAGGCCACTAAAGGGACGCCCAAGAGAAGATGACAGTGATGAGGTGGTAAGTCGTAAGGTGCGTACTGCGCGCCAGGCTGCCACCACGGCCGTGTCCAAACAGAGAGTCTCACGCCTACGGACTGGACATTCCAAATTACCATGGCAATTATGCATCATAATACTAATATTAATGCAACATGCAGCCAGCAATCTGCAGTATCCAAGGTACAGTATCCTATCAACTGCACTGCAGCACTTAGTCTATGGAAGGCCTGTGTGGAAAATCTTCAACGGCTTATCTCATGACCCCTAGTCCTGTTTTTCCCAACTCTTAAACTAAGCCTCAAATCCTTTTAAATAATGGAGGTCAAATAAAGCAAGGTACATCATTATGCATCACAAAATTCATTTTCTATTGTAGGCTACTGTTTAAACAGATATGGATAACATGGTTTAAGCCTGACGAAACATGTGCCAGCGACACAAGCAGCAGCGGGAATATCGCACATCTCGCTGACTTCTGTAACGGTCCAGAAAGCAAGTGCCTACAAAAACAGTAGCCTCCAACAAGTTGCTCCGGAGTTGAGAAGGTTGATAGCCTATACATAGGCTATTTGTTTTGCAGGAGGGGGGAATTGCATTAAATCAATATACTAATTTGCAATGATTTACCGCCCTTAAGGGCAGGGTGCCGCTAGTATGTATTTTTTGATAACAGTGCCACTTATTTGTGCAATCAAAATGTAATCCATTATATAAAAAAAACATACTTTACCATAATGTGCGATATGATTGTTTGCAGTGTTAGTGGTTGTCATAGAGACAGCTGGTCTGCTTATCGCTGATGGAGCAAAAAGAGTGACATGAGCAATATGATGACAACAACGCTTTATATGAACATGAATGGTAGGTTGTGTTATACACCAATAACATCAGGAGCAACCATACCTGAGAAGTGTAGCCTGGTCTCTTCATATACCCCACCCTGTGAAAGAGAAAGAAAGGGGTAAATATTTAGAAATGTTTACTAGGTCGGCACTTCGCAGGCAGTAACAGAGGAGAGGAAGGTGAATTGTATGAGTTGACCTACCTTGGTGGAGCAACCAATAGTTAATGTGACATCGGCACAGTCACTGAGGATGACTTTGCCAAAGAACACGTCCTTGCATGGAAAACTGCATTCACCTTGGCCATTTTTGTAGTAGGCAATGGGCTGTAGCAAAAAAATTATATTTCACGTCATGTCTCAATTGAAATGGCCCCTGCCCCTCTGCATACTCTTGATGATACTATCAATGGTGAGATGTAAAAAATAGTGCTAATAAAAATGTCTGACTTCACATTGTATCTACTTGTCATAATCACATTTACAGTACCAGTCAAAAGTTTGGACACACCTACTCATTCAAGGGTTTTTATTTTTACTATTTTCTACATTGTAGAATAATAGTGAAGACATTAAAACTATGAAATAACACATATGGAATCATGTTGTAACCAAAAAAAAGTGTTAAACACTTTATATTTATATTAAACACTTTATATTTGAGATTCTTCAAAGTGCCACCTTTTGCCTTGACAGCTTTACACAGTCGTGGCACTCTCAACAAGTAGTCACCTGGAATGCATATCAATTACCAGGTGTGGCTTGTTAAAAGTTAATTTGTGGAATTTCTTTCCTTCTTAATGCATTTGAGCCAATCAGCTGTGTTGTGACAAGGTAGGGGTGGTATACAGAAGATAGCCCTATTTGGTAAAAGACCAAGTCCATAATATGGCAAGAACAGCTCAAATAAGCAAAGAGATACGACAGTTCATCATTACTTTAAGACATGATGGTCAGTCAATACGGAACATTTCAAGAACTTTTAAAGTTTCTTCAAGTGCAGTCGCAAAAACCATCAACCGCTATGTCGTGTCTTTGGCATCATTAAACTGAAGACTTATTTATCAAATAACTCTAATTATTACGCGATTAAACTGATTAATCATGTAACTGTAATTAACTAGGAAGTCGGGGCACCAAGGAAAATATTCAGATTACAAAGTTATAATTTTCCTAATACAACTTTTCAGATATTTTAATCTTATCAATTAGTCTTCTTAATTAATGAATTATTTAACCTCACGTTAGTCTCATTCCAAATGTCGTAAATTGTTGGTTATCTGCACGAACCCAGTCTTCACTATGAATCATCCATACATCAATTGTCTTAAATCATTTATTTACTAACTAAGTAATTCACAGAAATGCATAACAAGGAAATAGTTACAAGGAAATGATAACAGAGTTTCCCTAGTGGGAAAAACCTGTATCGCGGCTTGGTGGACAAAAAGGGAAGTGGGGGTCAACTGAGATGAGACACTACAAAGTTGATAATTATAACAATTGAAATGATAATCCTTTGCACATGAACGCTTACTCATTCGGGAACAATTGCAATCAATATATATATTTACGCTCTGTGTGTCGTCGGGATCTCTGTTGAAAAGTTTGTTTCTGTTGGAGAGTCTGTCCGCCCTCTCTCTCTCTGTCGTGGTTAGAATAGATGTTTCGGCGGTTGTCGGTCTTCGGTTCAATGTTATCGAATTCCTAGCTGCAGACTAGTAATTAATATCAAAGACTTTTTCTTATTCTGTCGGTATCGATAGTCTAAGAGTTTAACCACGTGGGATTGTTAAAAGATTCAGCAGTCTGGTCTCAAACCTTGGCCCTCTCGTTATCGAGGTAAGCTGGTCTGCAACCTTTGTCCTCTCGTAATTGAGAGAAACATGGTCTGTTGAGAAATTCTCAAGGTGGGGGTTTTATTCGGAAGAGCAGAAAAAGGCTGTCTCATGACGCCAGGTCCTAACTGTGTTCATGGGGGCGTGCCAGTGACTTAAGTGAAACTTTACACAGAAATACAATTCTCTCACATTACATCATTACATAGCATCCCATAATTTCACAAATAGTTTAATCTTTCCTCATTTATCCTGTACAACAATTAGATGTAAGCCTCATATCTGAGGCTATTGTATAAACAGCGTTATGGTAATGTTGCCGTATTGTCTCCCATGAGTTTCACAAAATTGTACCAAACGGACCAGTTCGTAGCTGGATTCTTCACCGATCTTTTATACCTTCTCTAGAAAATAAATGTTGTTCGGACCTCAAGTTCTGTGAGGTGGAAGAGATTCCTTTGTTCTCTCTATGAAACTTCACTCTCTCTCTATACTGTGGCCATGAGGAGATAATCTCCTCCAGGAATTTACGACCTCTCTGACCACAGCAGCCTGGGTGTAGGAGACAGGGGGTTAGGGGGATGGTGCATAGAAAAGGGCTGGTGCAGAGGGAGGGGGGGGGGGGGGGGGGGTAGTGCTCGCTGTACCCAAAGAGGGCAACGTCATGACAGCTATGATGAAACTGGCTCTCATGAGGACTGCCACAGGAAAGGAAGACCCAGAGTTACTTAAGGATAAGTTCATTAGAGTTAACTACACCTCAGATTGCAGCCCAAATAAATGCTTCACAGAGTTCAAGTAACAGACATCTCAACATCAACTGTTTAGAGGAGACCGCGTGAATCAGGCCTTCATGGTCGAATTGCTGCAAAGAAACCACTACTAAAGGACACCAATAAGAAGAAGAGACTTGCTTGGGCCAAGAAACACGAGCAATGGACATTAGACCGGTGGAAATTTGTCCTTTGGTCTGAGGAGTCCAAATTTGAGATTTTTGGTTTCAACCGCCGTGTCTTTGTGAGACGCAGAGTAGGTGAACGGATTATCTCTGCAGGTGTGGTTCCCACGGTGAAGCATGGAGGAGGTGGTGTGATGGTGTGGGGGTGCTTTGCTGGTGACAGTGATTTATTTAGAATTCATGGCACACTTAACCAGCATGGCTACCACAGCATCCTGCAGTGATACACCATCCCATCTGGTTTGCACTTAGTGGGACTATCATTTGTTTTTCAACAGGACAATCACCCAACACACCTTCAGGCTGTGTAAGGGTTATTTGACCAAGGAGGAGAGTGGTGGAGTGCTGCAGCAGATGATCTGGCCTCCACGATCACCTGCCCTCAACCTAATTGAGAATGCTTTGAATGAGTTGGACCCCAGAGTGAAGAAAATGCAGCCAACAAGTGCTCAGCATATGTGGGAAGTCCTTCAATAGTGTTGGAAAAGCATTCCAGGTGAAGCTGGTTGAGAGAATGCCAAGTGTGCAAAGCTGTCAAGGAAAAGGGTGGCTAATTGAAGAATCTAAAATATATTTCGATTTGTTTAACACTTTTTTGGTTACTACATGATTGCATATGTGTTATTTCATAGTTGTGATGTCTTTACCATTATTCGACAATGTAGAAAATAGTAAAAATAAAACCCTTGAATGGGTGAGTAGGTGTCCAAACTTTTGACTGGTACTGTATAATAGATTACCTTTTTGACAATGGTCCAGCTCTGATCACATTGGGGATCCACTGCTCCAAATGGTGCTTCAAATGTGTTTGTACCCTCTTGACATGTGTAGGAAACTAGCTTATCCACAACAGGGGCTGTGAACACAGCAACTGAAAAGTGAATAAATAAAGACATGAGTGAAATTGGGAATCCACTTTACGCCAAGAAAGGATGTCAACCCAGATCCACTGTATTATGCAGCATACGAGGCAAAGTGTCAGTTTAAAAGGTCCAGTGCAGTGAAAAACATGATTCACCTGTGTTTTATATGTATGTCCATACTATGAGGTTGGAATAATACTGTGAAATTGTGAAAATTATGATAATGCCCTTTTAGTGTTTGAAAATACGGAATGAAATTGGTGGGATGGCGTTTTGGCCTGGGTGGTGACATCTAGGCAGTAAATTAATGACTAGACCATTAAGAAAGAGAGTTCCAAACCTCTCTGCCAATAACAGCTAGTTTTCCATTCCCCACTCCGACCACTCCCAGAAATTGCTCTTTGTTAAGAAGCTATTTCTGTTTCTTTTTGGCCCTTTTAATGGAAAATAATCACAGTAAGGTACTTAATTGTTACCCAGAAATTATTTGATATTGAGATAAAACAGCTGCATTGGACATTCAGAGATGGTCACTATAGTGTGATGACCTTTCCTGAGACCTTAAAACATGTGTTAGCTCCCCCAAGCTAAGCCATAAGTTCAAAGGGCTAACTTAGTCATGTGAAAACAACTTGGGCTCAAATACCAGTTGCATATCAGCACATGGGTACACACGGAAAAGTGACGTTTTTCAATGAAATTCACGCAAGTGGGGAAAAGCGGGATATGGAAGCAATCTTTCTCCATTTAAAGCTGCCAAGCCTGATTTCAAGCAATAACACACATAGTAATTTTTGTAATTATAACTGGATTATAGCTCCCATCCAAATGTCGTGTATTATACATACTCCTTGGCCAGTTAATTAGGTACACCACCCGGTTCGCTTCTACAGACAGTGTGTCACGTGGCCGTGGCTTGCTGTATAAAGCAGGCAGACAGGCATTCAGTTACTGTTTGATTGAACGTTAAAATGGGCAAAACAAGTGACCTAAGCGCTGAGGAGCAAAATTTTTTTTATGCATAATTGTTTTGTTTTTGCTCAATCTGATTGGGTGGGCCTGGCAGGGCCTGGCTCCTCAGTGCCCACGCCTGTACTGGTGTGGGGAATGATTTCCTGGCACACATTAGGTTCCTTGATACCAATTGAGAAACAATTGAACACCATGCCCCAAATAATTCAGGCTGTTCTGGAGGCAGAGAGGGGTCTGACCCGGTTCTAGATGGGTGTACTAATAAACTGGTCACTGAGTGTACACAGTATTCATGTCATTGTCATCAGTCAACTCTACTACACTCAAATGTTACTTCCACCATTGAAATCTAGCAATGGCTAACTATCCTACCAGTCTGTCTTAAAGGTCAACTGCCCTTTAAAACCAACTTCTCTGGTTTTAAACAGCCTATGTGGCATTGATAGTACTCAGAAACATTCATTAGTGTCAAAATTGACAAAAGTGTAAATAGGATAATTTGTGTCATAAAGTCAGTCTCGTCCAACAAAAGTTTTGTAAGTGAGTTTGTCACCACTTACTCATGGGTTGAGTATAGATTATGGTCATGCCCACTTGCCCAGTGCCCACTCACACAAGAGAAGCAGCTGTACTGATTGCGCTCCATTAGCTGTGCACACTCTATCCAATCATAGCAGCCAGAACCTCCAGACAGTGAGACAGACCTGCCCATTACACAGCACCTCAGACTTGTTTACATAAGACAACACATCGCCAATGTTATGCTGAAATAACCCTTGGCCCTAAGCCCTTTATGGAGTGGCGCTTTCTGATGTGTTTGATAGTATCAATCACTTGAGTCTGCCACTTTATTGGGCAAAATTAGAATTGACACGATCAGAGCGCACTTGTATCCCAAGTGCAACTTGTTAATATTCCAAAACCCATTTGCGAGCATCTTGTGTCCCCCCCGAGTCCTGTTTTGTAACATGATTCCCTATGAAACACTGCCAGACAGACTTACACTCTGGTAATAGTGAGAAATGTGTAAATATATATATATATATAAAACGGCACCGAAGCACACACATCGCCACTAGCTAGTGACTTGATAAGCTTACTGTGTGCCTGCTAGCTACTACTTGCTAGCTTAATTGACAAACACAGAGTTGAAACTTAGCTAGCTAGCAAGTGATTTTGGGCACTGATAAACAGTGTGTAGCTTGTGCTTTATTGATGATAGTTTGACAGTTTGCGGATTATGAAATTGTATACATTTTATTGTTCTCAAAATCAGTCCTGAGCATGCAGCCAGACTTTCCCTACCCAATAGACTGTATGCAGTGCACAGACTAGTTTTTCATGCAACAATTTTACTTGAAAAATACTGCACCAAACAGCTTAGCTAGATTCAAAATTGTGTAACTAAGACCTCTGCAAAAGCATCTAAATTAATTACAGATTTCTTGATTTAGCTTAGATTAATTCTGACTGTTTTAAGGAAGTGCCTATTTTGAGGAAGTGGCTGTGTTGATGCTACAGTGCCTTAGGAAAGACAAACAGTACCTACCAGGGTATGATATGCAAACATAACACACCCACATCAAACCACACCGCAAAGACAACTCTTGTATGGCTTTAGTCATGGCCGCTAGCATTTCATAATGAGCTATCTTCAAAACGAGACCAAATCAGGTAGTACAGTCACCATTTAACGAGTCTTGGAATGCTAATTGCATACCCTGCACATAAATTGTAGTTTTTTAAGGGTTATGCAGTTGGTTGATAACGAATATCACCAACATATGTTATATTGGACATTTCAAACAACATTCCCAGTTAATGAGAAAACAGTCATGGTGTTTAATTTAAAGATGCAATATGCAGAAATCGCTCCACCATTTCCTGGTTGCTAAAATTCTAATAGTTCACCTAATTTTTGTTAATGTGACAAAACAAGCAGCCATTGTGTAGAAAATAATTTTAACATCTAAACCGCTGTGAAATATCAAATCACATTTTATTTGTCACATCTGCTGAATACAACTGCTGTAGCCCTAAGGTAGACCTTACCGTGAAATGCTTACAAGCCCTTAAGCAACAATCCAGAGTAAAAAAATAAATAAAAAATAAATAAAAAGGAAGAACATTTTCTAAATCAAATAAAGGAAAACTAGTCTGTACCCCAGTAGGGCATGGCCATTGTGAAATGCCATTCCGTTATTGAAATTAGGAGTATCTCCATTTAACGTTGCCATTGTAGTCCTTGCGAACAAAAATGTGATACCTTTTTTTGAAAAACGCATCACACGGAGAGGAAGTGGTTAATAGCTAATAATCCTATGTGATGTTTTTGCTTAAACTGATATTTGTATAATTCGTATCAGTGAATATCTCTAAATGTAACCAAACATATCCAAAATGGGGACATGACAACCACTTTGCACTGCTTGACAAGACACATACCAACCATGTCTGTTGATATCTTGTAATTGAACAAATTTGAAATAAGACACTTTTTGTACTTAAAAAAAAGTTCGATACAAACGAAAAAAATACCTCTTCGGCACCTCATGTATTTTTCGGATGCTTATACCTTGTTATGGAGGTGCCGAATACGCATTTTTTCGGTTGCTTGTGTTTTTGGATATTACATACCGGCCGTGTCTGCAGCCTTCAGTAGGCCTAAATGACAATAGTTGCTAATCGAAACTCCTTATTTGGTGAGTAACGATCGTATTTTTATAGTATTAAACTTGAAAGGCTGGTGAATGCCAAGTTGAATGGCTGCTTCCTGGGTATAAAGGAGATTTGGCATTTAAACAATGTAATTCTGGTTCAGGGGATTCCTGGCTCTGGCTCGGGGATTCCCTATAATATTTTATGATGCGCAATCAGCCAGGGGAGTTTAGGGGATTTTCAGGCAATGGCCAACCGTGAATTTCTCTTTCAGTTTGCAGAAATAAGTTATCTTTATATGTAGGCTATTATGATTTTTTTCTAATCAAATCTGAACGCCTGCTCTTCTACACTACAGATAAACCCGCTTAACGCCAGCAGGCAGACACATAACAAAAAGCGTTACACAGGGATGCTGGCCCATGCTGACTCTAATGCTTCCCACAGTTGTCAAATTGGCTGGATGTCCTTTGGGTGGTCGACCATTCTTCAAACACATGGGAAACTGTTGAGCGTGAAAAACTCAGCAGCGTTGCCGTTCTTGACAAAAACTGGTGCACCTAGCACCTACTACCATACGCCGTTCAGAGGCACTTAGTCTTGGCCATTCACCCTCTAAATGGCACACATACACAATTCAAGCCTCAATTGTCTCAAGGCTTAAAAAACGTATTTGACCAATCACCTCCCCTTCATCTACACTGATTGAAGAGGATTTAACAAGTGGCATCAATGAGGAATCATAGCTTTCACCTGGTCAGTCTGTCATGGAAAGAGCAGGTGCTCATAATGTTTGTACACTCGGTGTAAAGTCTTGCAGTGACAACTGTAATTTTACGTTTGCTTAAGTTGAACAATGTATGAGAAACATAGCCTACCCAAACACATCAGGAGAGTGCCGCGACGTATCAGCATGATGATCAAGATAACAAATTGCAGTCGAGCCTGTGAAGAGAGTACACGCGCAACTGAGAGGCTCACCACTTATTCCAAATGATATGCCCACACGTACTGTGACCTAGCACCTTCAATTTAGCGAAATGTCGGGGATCCGTTCAGTACGAAAGAACGGTGTTCAACGTACTGTACTGAACGGCATGATTATGGGGACCCAGAGGGAGATTGTATGGTGCTACGAGTTTTGCGATTTCAAATGGTCACATCCAGGCCACACCCACCAAACGAACAGAATTAAAGACGGCACTCGCTATGGGAAATCCCCAGCCTTGTAGTTTCACTTTCATTTGGCTTTATATAAACTGCCACTTCTGTTCTCGATCATCATCTTCATTGCTGTAGTTCTACAAATATGTTTTTTCAACTCGTCTGGATTCTAGGTATGTTGTCATTTATTTTTTTCAACGAGTTTGATATTAGTCCAGCTGGACAGGCTCACCTGAAATTATAATTGATTTTGTGTTTTTCTATAGCTGCCTCCGTGCAATGTGGGCTCACACAGAATATGCTTACCCAGGAAGTGAAGTCAGTTTGTGGAGAGGACTCAATTCTGAAATGTAAAGCAATATGTAAGCCTGGGGTCCAATACCGGGCGGTGAGGTGGTATAAGGTAAGCTTTCAATTATTGTGATAGCACACTGTGTTTTGAACCATCTGACCAAATTCTATACAAGTGCAATATAAGCAAAAAATATACAGCACTGGTCCCAGACCAGCTGTTAAGGGCATAGAGTAACCTCAAACCCTCTTCTCCCAGCTGGGTGAGGAGCCCTCTAATAAGGAGTCTGGTCTATTGATGAAGAGGCTATCACCTAACAGCACCACCCTATGGTACGCAGGCCTGGAGCGTGAAGTGGAACTTTTGGCTGATGATTCTTTCGACATCTTGCTGCCCAATGTAACGGCTGTTGATAGCGGGAGGTACAAGTGTCTCCTGGCAGCACCTGTAGGAGAGCAGAACCAGGAGGGCCAGGTTCACCTCAGAGTGACAGGTGAGTGTGTTCTACTCTCATTGTGTGCTTGCTTTGGTATGTGGACCCAGAGAGAGTTCATCTATGCTGCTAAATTCTTAAATTTTTTTTCCAGTGATGCTCAAGGATTTGTGGATACTTGTTTTGCAGGTTGCCTTGAGTCCACAGACCAATCAGAAGAAAGGGATACCATTCTAGTTCTTTCCATTGTGGGGATTGTGGCGGCATTGCTGATATTCACCATCAGCTATGTGAGTTACAACACTGCCAGCTGTTCCTCTGACTTATTTGTTTTTTAAACAGATGAAAGAAACTAACATTTTATGGTGATGGTTTCCATCTATTTCATTTTCCTTATTTACTTAATAATGCTAATCTTTACCATAGGTCATCCTAAGGAATATGTTATTGCAAAGGAGTAAGAAGTATCCACAAGAACCACTTCTAGATGCACCCCTTGAGAAGAAAGATTTAATGTTGATCTACACTCCGGGGCCAAACTGGTCGAGACAGGGTTCCATAAAACATGTCTGTGTGTGAGAGCCTGTTCTGCTAGTTTGGGCTCATTGTATACTTGAATGTAAAGAGGAAATGCAGAGAAAGACTAGGGCACGTTTGAAGCTGTGCAAGGAGCCTAAGAGTTATGTCTACTTTCCAGGAGAATAATTCATTTTTAGAGCAGATGGAGGCAGACAACCCTCTGGCCGGTCCTGTAGAACTAAGATGTTTAGGCTTTTCAAAGAAATGAAACAGAAACAGTAGCCTATACCCTTTCACTCAGGCAGCAAAAAACAGCAGTACAGCCAGGCTAGGGCAGCAGTTCATCAGCAACGAGTGCCTGTCTGCAACATCCACGTGCCTGTGATGCGCAAGGAGCAGGGCCTGGTGAAGGGACGCCACGATCTAAGCACCAAGATCTAACCCCAACAAGGAACTTCAGGAAAGGGAGAAGGAATGGTCTTTTTGACTTCCGGCGCCGAAAAGAGATGGCCGCCTCGCTTCGCGTTCCTTGGAAAATATGCAGTATCTTGTTTTTTTATGTGTTATTTCTTACATCGGTACCCCAGGTAATCTTAGGTTTCATTACATACAGTCGGGAGGAACTACTGAATATACGATTAACGTCAACTCATCATCGTTCCTACCAGGAATATGACTTTCCCGAAACGGATCCAGTGTTTTGCCTTCCACCCAATACAATGGATCTGATCCCAGCCGGCGACCCTGTGCGACGCCGTAAAAGGGGCAAACGAGGCGGTCTCGTGGTCAGGCTTCGGAGACGGGCACATCGCGCTCCACTCCCTAGCATACTACTCGCCAATGTCCAGTCTCTTGACAATAAGGTTGATGAAATCCGAGCACGGGTAGCATTCCAGAGAGACATCAGGGATTGCAACGTGCTCTGCTTCACGGAAACATGGCTAACTCAAGAGACGCTAACGGAGTCGGTGCAGCCAGCTGGTTTCTTCATGCATCGCGCCGACAGAAACAAACATCTTTCTGGTAAGAAGAGGGGCGGGGGGGTATGCCTCATGATTAACGAGACGTGGTGTGATCATCATAACAACACACAGGAACTCAAGTCATTCTGTTCACCTGATCTAGAACTCCTCACAATCAAATGTCAACCGCATTATCTACCAAGGGAATTCTCTTCAATCATAATCACAGCCGTATATATTCCCCCCCAAGCAGACACATCGATGGCCCTGAACGAACTTTATCTGACTCTTTGTAAACTGGAAACCACACACCCTGAGGCTGCATTCATCGTAGCTGGGGATTTTAACAAGGCTAATCTAAAAACAAAACTCCCTAAATTCTATCAGCATATCGATTGTGCTACCAGGGCTGGAAAAACCCTAGATCATTGTTATACTAATTTCCGCGACGCATATAAGGCCCTCCCCCGCCCCCCTTTCGGAAAAGCTGACCACGACTCCATTTTGTTGATTCCAGCCTACAAACAGAAACTAAAACAACAAGCTCCCGCGCTCAGGTCTGTTCAACGCTGGTCCGACCAATCTGAATCCACGCTTCAAGACTGCTTCGATCACGCGGATTGGAATATGTTCCGCACTGCGTCCAACAACAATATTGACGAATATGCTGATTCGGTGAGCGAGTTCATTAGGAAGTGCATTGACGATGTCGTACCCACAGCAACGATTAAAACATTCCCAAACCAGAAACCGTGGATTGACGGCAGCATTCGCGTGAAACTGAAAGCGCGAACCACTGCTTTTAACCAGGGCAAGGTGACCGGAAGCATGACCGAATACAAACAGTGTAGCTATTCTCTCCGCAAGGCAATCAAACAGGCTAAGTCCCAGTACAGAGACAAAATCGAGTCGCAATTCAACAGCTCAGACACAAGAGGTATGTGGCAGGGTCTACAGTCAATCACGGATTACAAAAAGAAAACCAGCCCCGTCGCGGACCAGGATGTCTTGCTCCCAGACAGGCTAAACAACTTTTTTGCCCGCTTTGAGGACAATACAGTGCCACTGACACGGCCCCCTACCAAAACCTGCGGGCTCTCCTTCACTGCAGCCGAGGTGAGTAAAACATTTAAACGTGTTAACCCTCGCAAGGCTGCAGGCCCAGACGGCATTCCCAGCCGCGTCCTCAGAGCATGCGCAGACCAGCTGGCTGGTGTGTTTACGGACATATTCAATCAATCCTTATCCCAGTCTGCTGTTCCCACATGCTTCAAGAGGGCCACCATTGTTCCTGTTCCCAAGAAAGCTAAGGTAACTGAGCTAAACGACTACCGCCCCGTAGCACTCACTTCCGTCATCATGAAGTGCTTTGAGAGACTAGTCAAGGACCATATCACCTCCACCCTACCGGACACCCTAGACCCACTCCAATTTGCTTACCGACCCAATAGGTCCACAGACGACGCAATCGCAACCACACTGCACACTGCCCTAACCCATCTGGACAAGAGGAATACCCATGTGAGAATGCTGTTCATCGATTACAGCTCAGCATTTAACACCATAGTACCCTCCAAACTCGTCATCAAGCTCGAGACCCTGGGTCTCGACCCCGCCCTGTGCAACTGGGTCCTGGACTTCCTGACGGGCCGCCCCCAGGTGGTGAGGGTAGGTAACAACATCTCCACCCCGCTGATCCTCAACACTGGGGCCCCACAAGGGTGCGTTCTGAGCCCTCTCCTGTACTCCCTGTTCACCCACGACTGCGTGGCCATGCACGCCTCCAACTCAATCATCAAGTTTGCGGATGACACTACAGTGGTAGGCTTGATTACCAACAACGACGAGACGGCCTACAGGGAGGAGGTGAGGGCCCTCGGAGTGTGGTGTCAGGAAAATAACCTCACACTCAACGTCAACAAAACAAAGGAGATGATTGTGGACTTCAGGAAACAGCAGAGGGAGCACCCCCCTATCCACATCGACGGGTCAGTAGTGGAGAAGGTGGAAAGTTTTAAGTTCCTCGGTGTACACATCACGGACAAACTGAATTGGTCCACCCACACAGACAGCGTTGTGAAGAAGGCGCAGCAGCGCCTCTTCAACCTCAGGAGGCTGAAGAAATTCGGCTTGTCACCAAAAGCACTCACAAACTTCTACAGATGCACAATCGAGAGCATCCTGTCGGGCTGTATCACCGCCTGGTACGGCAACTGCTCCGCCCACAACCGTAAGGCTCTCCAGAGGGTAGTGAGGTCTGCAGAACGCACCACCGGGGGCAAACTACCTGCCCTCCAGGACACCTACACCACCCGATGTCACAGGAAGGCCATAAAGATCATCAAGGACAACAACCACCCAAGCCACTGCCTGTTCACCCCGCTATCATCCAGAAGGCGAGGTCAGTACAGGTGCATCAAAGCAGGGACCGAGAGACTGAAAAACAGCTTCTATCTCAAGGCCATCAGACTGTTAAACAGCCACCACTAACATTTAGCGGCCGCTGCCAACATACTGACTCAACTCCAGCCACTTTAAAAATGGGAATTGATGGAAATTATGTAAAAATGTACCACTAGCCACTTTAAACAATGCCACTTAATATAATGTTTACATACCCTACATTACCCATCTCATATGTATATACCGTACTCTATACCATCTACTGCATCTTGCCATGCCGTTCTGTACCACCACTCATTCATATATCTTTATGTACATATTCTTTATCCCTTTACACTTGTGTGTGTGTATAAGGTAGTAGTTGTGGAATTGTTAGGTTAGATTACTTGTTGGTTATTACTGCATTGTCGGAACTAGAAGCACAAGCATTTCGCTACACTCGCATTAACATCTGCTAACCATGTGTATGTGACTAATAAAATTTGATTTGATTTGATTTGAATTAATTCATGATAAGGGGTCATTCTGCAGGGTCACTCCATGGCAATGTTGGGGTTAATACCATTTGCATATCAGTCAACCCAGTCAATTGAAGTTGACATTGATGTTGAACTTGAAAATGACCAATGTGTACTGCATGGCATTTCATGCCTAATTAAATTCCTGTATTGACTGGTATTGAAATGGAATTGATCTGAGCACTGTTTCATGGGGCTCACCCGTGTTGGAAGAGTTTGGTGGGACACGCTGGACTCTGCAAAGAGAGATGAAACCAACCAAGACTGCATTCCATCTGAGCCAAGCAAATCTCTCAATGAACTCTACTGTTCAGGCATTATTGATACGTTTTTGTGAGGCCAAAACAGTATTTTATTAATCTTGTATGCAGAACCAAAAAATACTATTTTCCTCCAAGCATTATGAAAGTGGGCTTTGGTGAATATTTCGTTTTTGAACATGATCAGCAATTCTGTGTATACATTGAAAATAAAGAAGTCGTAAATAATTTTGTAACGTACTGTATCTGATGTACATGTGCTATGGTTCTTAGATAAATGTTCTTTAACTTTTTCTTAAGACGAGTCCTCACTTTTTTAGTCACCACAGTAGTGATGTTTCTCTTAGATAAATTGATTGTTACTCAGAATAGTTCATGTTATTAAGATAAATAATTTACCCTACCATTTTACAGAGGCTTACAAACTAGATACATAACTATTTTTCTGCATAGTATACTGTTTGAGGTGCTAAATGTCTAGTGAAAAAATCTCTACTTATTTCACACAATGCATTCTGTAATATTTTATACTAGTTTTTTATTTATTTTATTTCACCTTTATTTAACCAGGTAGGCTAGTTGAGAACAAGTTCTAATTTGCAACTGCGACCTGGCCAAGATAAAGCAAAGCAGTTCGACACAACAACACAGAGTTACACATGGTACATATACTGTACCTTGATATTAGTAATTTCCATCACCTGTCAATGTTGTAATGTGCACATTTTAAAAGGGATGATCACAATAGCTATTGGTAAATACATAAGTATCACTAATCTTTTGAGTGACAACAATTCTGTGAAGTCTCTGTCATTGTGATCGACAATCACATTACCCCAAACACATTACAAAGTAATAACATCATACAGCATACAGCATAAAATGGAAGCCAGGTTACATTCGATCTAAACCAGTGGTGGAAAAAGTACCCAATTGTCAGACTTGAGTGAAAGTATAGATACCATAATAGAAAATGATAAAATAATGTATATGTTGAAAGATAATGATAAAATAATTCCACTCTGAAACCTTATAACTGTATGAAATTGATTAGAATCATAAAATTATAATCTGATGATATGTGTAGTTTTAGTCAGAATTAGGTTAAACAATGTATCTGTATAGTGGAAAAACACAGACTGTCTGAGCAAGGCGTAGTTTAGGATTTGAACTTGTATGTGTGTGCCGAAGAAGAAAAAAACCGAGAACAGTTCAACTGTGTTTGGACCGACCTGGCTAGGCCTCTGAGGAACCTATGATAGCATAGGGAGTACTTTTCAAGGTTTCCCTAATCTCGGGGGAATGGAACTGTCGGCTGGGCAGTGAAACACAGTGGTGAGAACTATAGAGAAGGATAAAACACCTACTGTTTGTGTGGAAGTATGTGCGTAGGATACCTACTGTTTGTGTGGAAGTATGTGCGCAGCTATAAAATGGATGTCTTTGTATAATGGACTTTAGAACGTTCTCTGAATAAACTGTATTATCTTTTTGCATAAACTGAGTCTTTGACTAATTATTATTAAACCCATGGTCTTACAGATCTCGGGGATTGGTCAGAGCTATTGATTGTCAGTTATTATCATTGGGATTGAAAATTCTCGTGACAGAAAATTACTCAAGTAAAAGTGAAAGTCACCCAGTAAAATACTACTTTAGTAAAATTCTAAAAGTATTTGGTTTATTTGGTTTTATACTTAAGTATCAAAAGTAAATGTAATTGCTAAAATATACTTATGTATCAAAAGTAGAAGTATAAATCATTTCAAATTCCTTATATTGAGCAAAGCAGACGGTACCATTTTCTTGTTTTTAAAATTCACGGATAGCCAGAGGCACACTCCAACACTCAGACATTATTTACAAACGATACATTTGTGTTTAGTGAGTTTGCCAGACCATAGGCACTAGGGATGACCACGTGTTCTCTTGATAAGTGCGTGAATTTCACAATTTTCCTGTCCTGCTAAGCATTCAAAATGTAACGAGTACTTTGAGTTGTCAGGGAAAATGTATGGAGTAAAAAGCACAATACTTTCTTTAAAGTATTGTAATGAAACAGCAGGGAGCATGTCTCGAACCCTCGACCTTCTAGCCCGATGTCCGACGCGCTATCGACTGTGCCGCTTGCGCATGTTGGTGCGGCAGAGTCAATTTCCGCGCTTATAAACCCAGGTTCGTTACACTACTCCATCCTTTCAAAGAGCGCGTCCTCACGCTAGCTTGCGACTCTACGTCTTACAGGAACGCGCTCACCGGCCAAGCACACGCACTGTCGAGGATGCTAGGTCCGATCACTTCTGACACCAGTGTAGTGAAACAGCAGGAAGCAGGTCTCGAACCCTCGACCTTCTAAGCCCGCGCTATCGACTGTGCCGCAAAAGCATACTCGTGCGGCAGAGTCGATTTCCGCGCTTATAAACCCAGGGTCGTTACAGTATTTTTACTCAACACAGACAAAAATTGTGATTTTGCTTTCATCTGTCAATTTTCTGATTTTGGGATATTTTGCAATAACATGTACAAATAGATAAGCAATAATGTATATAAATACTTTATTTGTATCATTTTATCCCAACTCCGTCAACTACACCTACCATAAATGTCGTTCTTGATAGCATGTTTCATGAAGAACTTCAACCGCTATTTTTTTAAACTCATACATCGTTCAAACGCTTATCGTTAGCTAGTCCATACATGGCTATATCATTTGTAGACGTAGTGCTTCGTGCTGAAAGATGAGTAATTTCCTGACATCCGATTGGTTACTGGCATTTAAAGGCCCTTTCCGGCAACCTGATTGGTTCAAATTCCTCACGTGCAGCACTTCCTTGTTTGAAAATATCTCCCGCGAAGAATGCATGTAAAGAGTGACAAAATGAGAACATTTTGAAGAATATACCTACAGTATGTGAATACAAATAGACGATATCAGTTAGCCAATGCGAGAAAAGTAATGAATGAAAGAAAAAAATAGCCTGATCCGCCGATCGAGGCAGTGGCAGTGGCAGTACAGGAAAGGAGGTAACAGGTGTTGTGCGGAAAAGCTCCCCCCTGCCAGAAGCCCCCCCTTCGCGTGAACGCGCTCGCACTCAATTCTTCATTGCTGCGACTTGCTTGCTAGTTGAGATTTCTGATCACGTTAGGCTGCGTTTCATTAGATTTTTATGTCGGTTTGATCGTGGGGGAGGCACTAGTAATGCAGTTTTCGGTTTGGCTATTTGTTTCAAGTGTATTAGTCTATAAATAAATCTCTTTGCCAAAATTCGTCATCTCTCCCATGACTAATAGTTGTACCGAGTAGTTGTACTAGCAGCGATCAACCAGACAGCAGCCAGTCAACAGTGGCTTTTATTTTTATGTCACAAATAAACTAACTTGTACATTATTTGGTTTGCGCTAAGTGTCTAAACACTGGACTGAAAATCACCATAGACCCCACCAACCAGTGATTCTGTAATTATGTCATGATAGAATATGCAGACTGTGAAGTTGATCGTGATGCATTTAGGAGTGTTTACACTTCCTCCAGGCTACATTTACATTTAAGTCATTTAGCAGACGCTCTTATCCAGAGCGACTTACAAATTGGAAAGTTTATACATATTCATCCTGGTCCCCCCGTGGGGAATGAACCCACAACCCTGGCGTTGCAAACGCCATGCTCTACCAACTGAGCCACGCGGGACCAGGAGGCTACAGGAGTGCTCCAGGGTAGAGGGGCATTTGATATAAATATGAGGATGGTTCTTCTAGCCCATGAACTTGGACTTGGTTATGCAGCTCTAAAGAAAATAAGCAAAGACCTAAGGATTCCTTTCTTGCGTCTCAGCTCATATCAGAGACATGACAGAATGACAGGTAAATAAAAAGGGAGAGTTGCCCAATATTGTCAGGTGACTTGCTGTGTATAAATAATATTTATTTCCTTCCTCCAAGGTGGCGCACTGCATCGCAGTGCTAGCTGCGCCACCAGAGTCTCTGGGTTCGCGCCCAGGCTCTGTCGCAGCCGGCCGCGACCGGGGGTCCGTGGGGCGACGCACAATTGGGTAGGGATATCCTTGTCTCATCGTGCTTCAGCGACTCCTGTGGCGGGCCGGGCGCAGTGCGCGCTAACCAAGGGGGCCAGGTGCACGGTGTTTCCTCCGACACATTGGTGCGGCTGGCTTCCGGGTTGGAGGCGCGCTGTGTTAAGAAGCAGTGCGGCTTGGTTGGGTTGTGCTTCGGAGGACGCACGGCTTTCGACCTTCGTCTCTCCCGAGCCCGTACGGGAGTTGTAGCGATAAAACAAGATTGTAATTACTAGCGATTGGATACCACGAAAATTGGGGAGAAAGGAGGCAAAAAAAATAATAAAAATAAATAAATAAACTGAGTGATAGGATAACATAACTATAAATGACATGTTCCCGGTGCGCCAATTCATTTTTCTCAGTCTTCAAAGGACGTACATTCACATTATTCCACACACAGGTTCTTAGGTCTTATAGTCAGACTTTGAGGCTTTTTTTATATCTTGTGTCGTTTTAATCTTAAGTGTCATTTTATGTTTAAATATATGCAAAATATTCACCCGTCATACATGTAAAGTGTTTAAAGAATTCCATGAAATGACAATATTTCGATTAACTGATCTGTAAAAGTCTGACCATTGAATGTCTTATCACAATAATTTTAAAAAACACATTCTACCTTGAAGCAATGTGTTGAAAAACGGATTCTCGTAATATGCAAATTAGTGCATATTTAAGGACGGTTTGCCTCATTTGCATATTTTTATTTTAAAATAAGTAGAACTTGTAATACAATAATATCTTGTATTTATGTATACTTTCAACTGGTAAAGTTTCAGTCTGATGAGACTAAAGAATTTAAAAAATCCCTATTAACCTGTGGTGCCTGGTCTAAAGTACTTTACGCCACTGATCTAAACATTGAAAATGAAAATCCTTTACAAAATTCCATGTAGCTTCAAAAATGTAATACTATAGAACAAAATATTTGTTTTTTTATTGCATCACCATATCACAGGACAGATTTGACATGAGGAGTGCATGTATATGGGTCATATACAATAACAGTGACATTTTTTCATGACACCTGTGTGATCATAGCACACAACACATTATTGCACAATAATAATAATAATCTTAACAGAATTAAATCAAATCAAATGTTATTGGTCACATACACATGGTTAGAAGTTGTTGCATACAATGAAGTTGTTGCATACAAATGCAAAGCAACAGACCTAAAAAAGAAATAGAGCTTATTTGCAGCTCATGTAATACTAGTGTGTATCAAATTCAGTTTGTCAGTTAATATAAGAGGAATTAGAATAGATGTTTGGTAAGTCTCCATGAAATGTGATATCAACCAACAAGAAATGTATTTCCTTACCAATAATAAAATGCTTTTAACATTTTTATCCTGCTAATTTTGACACTGGTCCCACAGTACCTTTCTCATGTCACAACAGCATTAGGATTTCAGACCAGCAACTCTCCAATTGCCAGTTCATTTCATCATTTCCAAGCCCAAGATGAACGATTAACCTTGAGCACTTTCTGTTACTGCATCTCTAAAATCGATAGTGCCTAAAGTATTCATACCCGTCGACTTATTCCACATTTTGTTGTGACAGCCTGATTTTTTTCTCTCACCCATCTACACACAATACCCCACAGTGACAAATTTAAAACCTGTTTTTAGAATAAATAAATGAAATACAGAAATATCTAATTTACATAAGTATATGTTAGCTTCACCTCTGGCAGCGATTTCAGCTGTGAGTCTTTCTGGGTAAGTCTCTTAAGAGCTTTGCACGCCTGGATTGTACAATATTTGCACATTCTTAAAAAAATTCTTCAAGCTCTGTCAAGTTGGTTGTTGATCATGGCTAGACAGCCATTTTCAAGTCTTGCCATAGACACTGGTCCCACAGGTTGAGTACCTTACTCAATGGCATTAAGATTTCAGACGAGTAAGTCGCCAATTGCTGGTTCATTTCATCACTTCCAAGCCCAAGGTGAACTGATGAACATTGAGTGCTTTCTGTTACTGCTTGGCATTGCTAACATCTACTGTAGCTAACTGTTATATTAACAGTTTTTCCCACAAATATGTAAGAGAGAAATGGCAATGTACAGTGTAACAATTACTGTAATGTTGGCAAAAATACCTAGAAATACCATACCTTCATTTTACACTTATACATCAGTAATATGTATAAGTGTAAATCTATTTTCAGTAATAAATAGATTGGAAATACTTGTTACTACATTAATACTACAACACTAGCTATATGTCCCAGCATTGTGATGCAGTGCAGTTTCAAATGTTAGCAGCAAGAACACATTTTCACAAAAAAAATCTATGGCTTTTCTCCTTCCTCTCTTAGGTGAAAAGACTCAACGTCTCCTGCATCACTGGTAAACAAGTTTAGGGGGTTATTGGAGTATTGGAATTAAAAGGGAATGCAGGAAAGTGCATAACATTGAGTGCTTCACAGAACTACATAATTTTCATCGGTCTGCAATGAAACTAAAAACCTACATGGTCTAAAAGCTGATTTCCTTTCCCTTTTGAGAGGTAGAGCAGCAGTCCCGAAAGGGATAACCTGTCAATAATCCTACTGGCTCAATTTTAAGATAATGCCTCATTCAGTGTTCTTCATTGGCAGGATAGATGTCCCAACAGGACGTCATCTAGTTTTTTTGGGGGGCCTACACAATGGATGAAGCCTCCTCACCTTCCTTTGGACGAGATCTGCAGTAACAGCCGATGATCACGCTGATCACAATAACCAGAGATGACAGGACCAACAATATCATTAATCCTGAAATATAAACGGAGCATAACATTTGTCAATAAATGAATGGGAAATGGAACTGGAGAGGCTTCAAGAGAGGAAGATCACCTCCAAATAAGGTAACATTGAGCATAGTGTATGAAAAGCACTTAAATACAAGTTATTATTATTATTATGACAGTACAACATTTTTCCAAAAAGGCTTCTTGTATGGTATTTAAAAACATCTAATTTTAATATATCCATGTGAAGAACATCAAGAATTTCTGAGATATTGGAGTGGAGCAGATTCATGATACACAATACAGTTAAATAGAGTAGATGGTTTTAAACTGATAGTCACATTGTTGCATTCCACTTATATTTACATAACAGTTCCACATGTTTGTGCTATCAATCTATCCCCAAATGTGTAAAGCATAAAACATGTCATGAGCTCATTTGTTCTAGCTTTCAAAAATAGGCACATTCTTTTCCTCTACCCTGCAACTCTTCCCCAGGTCCTTAGTGTACAAGATAAAGTAGTCACTGTTTTTCTGTCAATATACATGGTAAAATAATGGTTAATAAACAACTCTAAGAGGGGCCCTACAAAATGTGTGATTTCTTCACCCCCCCCCCCCCCCCCCCCGGTTTCTGTATTATATTTTCCCAAATTATGTTCTTAGTTATATTTTTCCTGGTTTTAGATTTGTTTTGCTTTTTCACTCACAAAATTACAATTATTCATAGAGAAACAAAACATTTGGATGTTCTGATTCCATGTCAATGATTACCTTACATCAGAAGACCATGTTTTTTAAAGTGTGGTAGAAAACAACCTTTTTGTTGTTGAGTGTAATTCCCCATTTAATTGCACATCTGGCTCTTTAATTGCGCATCTAGCAAGTGAGGAATGTGCCATCTAATGTGCTGGTCAATCAATAGTTCAGTACGGCTGCTGCTCATTTCATGGTAAAGTTGGCAAATAACATAATAGATACAAATGATATCCAGTGCATTCGCAAGGTATTCAGACCCCTTTAGTTTTTCCACATTTTGTTACAGCCTTATTCTAAAATTGATTTAATAGTTTTTTCCCTCATCAATATGCACATAATACCCCATAATGACAAAGCAAAAACAGGTTTTTAGAAATGTTAACAAATTTATTAAAAATAAAAAACTGAAATATCACATTTACATGAGTATTCAGACCCTTTGCTCAGTCATTTGTTGAAGTACCTTTGGCAGCAATTACAGCACCAAGTCTTCTTGGGTATGACGCTTCAAGCTTGGCACGTCTGTATTTCCCCCATTCTTCTCTGCAGATTCTCTCAAGCTCTGTCAGGTTGGATGGGGAACGTCACTATTTTCAGGTCTCTCCAGAGATGTTCAAATCGGGGTCAAGTCCAGGCTCTGGCTGGGCCACTCAAGGACATTCAGAGACTTGTCCTGAAGTCACTCTTGCGTTGTCTTGGCTGTGTGCTTAGGGTCGTTGTCCTGTTGGAAGGTGAACCTTCCCCCCCAGTCTGAGGTCCTGAGCTCTCTGGAGCAGGTTTTCATCAAGGAACTCTCTGTACTTTGCTCCGTTCATCTCTCCCTCGATCCTGACTAGTCTCCCAGTCCTTGCCGCTGATGCTGCAACCACCATGCTTCACCGTAGGGATGGTGCCAGGTTTCCTCCAGACGTGACGGTTGGCATTCAGGCCAAAGAGTTACATCTTGGTTTCATCAGACCAGAGAATCTTGTTTCTCATGGTCTGAGAGTCTTTAGGTGCCTTTTGGCACACTCCAAGGGGGCAGTCATATGCCTTTTACTGAGGAGTGGCTTCCGTCTAGCCACTCTACCATCAAAGGCCTGATTGGTAGAGTGCTGCAGAGATGGTTGTCCTTCTGGAAGGCTCTCCAAACTTCTTCCATTTAAGAATGATGAAGGCCACTGTGTTCTTGGGGAGCTTCAATGCTGCAGACATTTTTTGGTACCCTTCCCCAGATCTGTGCCTCGACAAAATCCTATCTTGGAGCTCTACGGACAATTCCTTTGACCTCTAGGCTTGGTTTTTGCGCCGACATGCACTCTCAAATGTGGGACCATATATAGACAGGTGTGTTCCTTTCCAAATCATGTCCAATCAATTGAATTTACCACATGTGGAAACATCAAGGATTATCAATGGGAACAGGATGCACCGGAGCTCAATTTCGGGTCTCAAAGGAAAGGGATACGTAAGTAAGTAAGTAATCTGTTTTTTAAATTTTTATAAATTAGCAAACATTTCCAAAAACCTGTTTTCGCTTTGTCATTACGAGGTATTGTATGCAGATTGATGAGGGGAAAAAAATATTTAATCAATTTTAGAATAAAAAAACAAAAAACACTTTACAGCCTTAAAGTCAAGGCGTCTGAATACTTTCCGAATGCACTGTACTTAACCATGGTATAGACTAGTCTGCCAGGTAAGCCTACTTTGCAGTTAAAACTTAATTGAGAATGTTTTGGGGAAAGTATTTCTGTATCACATCCACTGACTACACACAGCGTGATTAATAGACAGACTGGGGTAATAGGTAATAGGTAATAAGGTAATAGGCATATATTGGAAATTAATAGGCATATATTAATAGGCATATATTGTGTTAGGTTTGGCATTTTAAGACAATAGTGGATAACCAGGGGTGGGATAATGTCAATGTTGCGTTGATTAGATAGTAAGTAGCTGGGAGTTTGCAGTGTCTGATACTTGTGAGATTTGTTTATGACAGTTTGCCGTGGAACACGTGACAATTGCATGTACTTTCAGAATTGTTTGGCGAGCTACTGGTAGCTTGCGATCGACCTGTTGGGAGACCACTGGTGTAACGAATAACATAAAACTCTATACTTAACCATAATGAGCATGTTGAACGTTTGTAGAGGCAGTGCTGGCAGTTTTCGGAGGCAAAGATTGGTTGCTGACACTTATCCCTATAAAAGGAGAAAATAAATAATATGAGCAATATGATAAAATAATGGCTATGAAGACTTATGGTATAAGGCACTGAAATCGAAGGAAACCTTACCAGAGAAGTGGAGCCAACTTTCTTTCCCTCCACAACCCTCGGGCATTATTGCTTAAATATGCTAATGATTCTAAACTGTGGGAGGGTCTCCTCCTACAATTTTTCTTCATTTTAAACTCAAAAGAAGTGTGTCGTCCTCCCACCTGGTATTGTCCACTTTATATCCCACTGTGTTTTGTATATTCGGTTTTTGTGTTTGGAACAGTGTACTACTTGAGTCTGGTCTGGAGACCACAAAGATGTAGGATCTTAAATTTGAGCCAGTTTGCTACAGCAGGAAAATAATCCTTAATTAAGAGGACATTTGAACTATGTGGATTATAAATGTGGATTATAATTAATGGACATTTTCTGTAGGGGTTTATAGATGTTTCGTTAGGGAAAATGAAGTTGACATTTTAAAAGTGGGAATTACAAGCTGTGCATGCAAATCCTCTGCAAATCCTCTGCAAAAAGATCCTACATCTGTATTGATTGTCTCGGTGTCGGATACATTTTTACTCAGTCTTGATTCTGTCTCGGACAATGAGGACTGGTAATCTGCCAAGACCAGCAGAGTGAAAAACTCAAATATCAGCTCCCATTCAGTCAGCCCATAAAACCGCTTCGCCAGGCCAAATATCCACACTCCTTACATGACACAATATATTTTTGCCTATTGCAACCTGGGCTTCCTACTTTACTCGTAAAGTAACTGTCTTTTATTTTTATAGAAAAATATCCTCATTTTATCGTGCTCATCAGAATTTAGATGATTCGGTGTTGGGTAGAGTAGGGGACAACGTTTGAAAGTTGTACGCTCACTATTAATAAGACCGTGGGAAGACCGTGGGAAGTTGTAACACATTTTGTCTTTTAATCTATTATAGACCTGTTTGGGTTCGTGATAATTTGTAGAGTGACTCTTGTGAGAGCGAAATTACAAGATTGTTATAAAACTGTTATTGCATCAAATGGTTGTTTTATGCAACAGAATAGGGGTCTCTTAGAACTGTATTGTGTCTGTGTGAAATGAGAGTGGGCCTCTGGGGCTTAATGCTGACAGTAGATGTACGATGCCTTAGGCCACATTCCATTCATGTGAGGGAGATTGCTCCGGGTTGACTGGAAGGTACCAGGGAGAGATGGCTCGGGTATGGATAATTATGAGAGGAACTTTGTTTTGGGGGCCAGACCCTGGTTTCTACACAAGGAGAACAGTCTTTACAGCAGATACTAATAATTCACACGAATCCTAACCACACATCTGTTGTTTGTCATGTAGACTTTGCAATAAAAAGTGTTTGTATTCTTTGTCTCATGGCTCTCAATAAATCATCTAAGTGTGGTTCGTCAACCAGCCATCGTTATTGTAGAGCACCCACCACCACTTGTGTCTGTGGTGGTGGTATTTTAAATTTAAATGTTTTCTCCCCAATTTCGTGGTATCCAATTGGTAGTAGTTTTTTTTCTTGTCTCATTGCTGCAACTCCCGTACGGACTCGGGAGAGGCGAAGGTCAAGAGCCATGCGTTCTCCAAAACACAACCCAACATAGCCGCACTGCACATCCAACCCGGAAGCCAGCCGCATCAATGTGTCGGAGGAAACACCGTACACTGCGCCCGGCCCGCCACAGGAGACGCTAGTGCGCGATGAGACAGGGATATCCCTGCCAGCCAAACACTCCCTAACCCAGACAATTGTGCGTTGCCCCATGGGCCTCCTGGTCACGGCCGGCTGCAACAGAGCCTGGGCTCGAACCCAGAATCTCTGGTGGTACACTGCAATGCAGTGCCTTAGACCACTGCGCCACCCAGGAGGCCTGACATACTCTCCTTATTAATAAGTGAATAAAGATTTAGTTTAAGTATAACTGACTTGTGTGATGAGTTTGTCTCTCTTCATTTGATAGTAAAGAAATAACCACCACACTATTTACCCTCAGCATAATTATTTTCACCATTCTGAATGTCTAAACTCCATTCTGGGTGTCAAACTCATTCCATGGAGGGCCTAGTGTCTGCAGGTTTTTGGCTTATCCTTTCAATTAAGACCTAGACAACCAGGTTAGGGGAGTTATTAATTAATTAGTACCCTTAAGTCATCGATCAAGTACAAGGGAGGAGCGAAAACCCACAGACTCTCCACTCTCTCTTTGTGGAATGAGTTTGACAAGTGGTCTAAAGAATCCATATGTTCTTCTGAAATATGAACATAGAAATACGGGTGTTGAATTGGTCTTGAAAGCAAGTGCCTACAAATACAGTAGCCTACAAGTTTTTGTAAATGCTCCGGAGTTGAGAAGGTTGGTAGCCTAGGCTATTTGTTTTGCAGGAGGGGGGAATTTCATTGAATCGAAATATACATTTCCAATGATTTCCTGCCCGTAAGGGTGGGGTGCCGCTAGTAATGTATATTTTGATAACAGTGCAATCAAAATGTAATCCATTATCTTAAAAAAAACATACTTTACCATAATGTGCGAGTTGACCGTTTGCAGTGTTAGTGGTTGTCATAGAGACAGCTGGTTTGCTTATCGCTGATGGAGCAAAAAGAGTGACATGAGCAATATGATGACAACAACGCTTTATATGAACATCAATGGTAGGTTGTGTTATACACCAATAACATCAGGAGCAACCATACCTGAGAAGTGCAGCCTGGTCTCTTCATAAACCCCATCCTGTGAAAGAAAAAGGTGTAAATATTAAAAAATGTTTACTAGGTTGGCACTTGGTAGGCAGTAACAGAGGAGAGGAAGGTGAATTGTATGAGTTGACCTACCTTGGTGGTGCAACCAGTAGTTAATGTGACATTGGGACATTCACGGAGGATGACTTTGCCAGAGAACACTTCTTCGCATGAAAAACTGCATTCACCTTGGCCATTTTCATAATAGGCAACGGGCTGTAGTGAAAAAATAATCTTTCACGTGTCATGTATCAATTGACATGGCCCCTGCCATAACAATTGTGACATTTAGCAGATGCTCTTATCCAGAGTGAATTACAGTAGTGAGTGCAGCAATTTTCATACTGTCAATGGTGATATGTAAAAAAAGATTGCTCTAATAAAGATATCTGAGTTCACATTGTATCTACTTGTCATGACCACATACTGTAGAAAATAGATTACCTTTTTGCCAGTGGTCCAGCTCTGATCACATTGGGGATCCACTGCTCCATATGGTGCTTCAAGTGTGTTTGTACCCTCTTGACATGTGTAGGAAACTAGCTTCTCCGCTACTGAGGCTGCGGACACTGAGACTGAGGACACGGAGACTGAAAAGTGAATAAAGAAAAAGGACATGAGGGATTGGGAATCCACCTAACACCAAGAAAGGATAATGTCGACCTAAATCCACTGTATTATGCAGCATACTAGGCAGTGTCAGCTTAACGGAGGTGGTCACTATAGTCTATTTGTATTTATTCTGGATCCACATTAGTGGCTGCCAAGGCAGCAGCTACTCTTCCTGGGGTCAAATCACAAATACATACAACACACTACTCTACCATAACATATCTACAATACAAAATCCATAATACAGCAAAATAACAATATTCTAATGTATGTGTGTGTAGAGTGTTAGCATGTGTTTGTGAATGCTGTGTGTGTGCCTGTGTCTCTTCACAGCGCTGTCCCATAAAGTGTTGTTTTATCTGTTTTTTAAAATCTGATTTTACTGCTTGACTGAGTTATATGATGTGGAATAGAGTTCTATGTAGTCATGACTATGTATTACTGTTAGTGTTCCCGGAGTTTGTTCTGGTCTTGGGGACTGTGAAGAAACCTCTGGTGTGGCATGTCTTGTGGGGTATGTATGGGGGTGCGCTAGTCGGTTAAACAGACAGCTCAGTGATTTAAACATGTCAATACCTCTGACAAAAACAAGCATTGATGCAGTCAACCTCGCCTCCACCCTGAGCCAGGAGAGATTGACATGCATATTATCAATGCTGGCTCTCTGTGTACATCTAAGGGCCTGCCATGCTACTCTGTTCTGGCCCAATTGTCAAGAAAGCGGAGCACTTGTGTTAGCTCCTCCAAGCGAAGCCATAAGTTCAGAGGGCTAAAAGAGTCTTGTGAAAACAACCTAGGCTCAAATCCAGTTGGTTACATCAGTACATAAGCCTACTGTATACTTATTGAAATGACAGGTGGTCCTTGTGGGAACACTGCAATGATTGACAAGACACTTGACATAAGATGTCAACAGTCATGTCAGGTATTGAAATACAGAATAAGAATGAGAGTATTTACATTATAAGCTTGTCCCCAGGTTATTGCGCACAGAACATAAAAGCCTAGGACATCAATGACTCAAAGTTGGCCTTATTGGGAATGACAATAGAATTCTAATGGGAGTGACTTTACTGAGTAAAGTAGTTGTCATCATTGAATTTTTGTGAATCACAAACTGAAGGTTTGTCTAGATAGCAGGTTAGGAGAACTAACGTGGCAGGTTAAGATAATTAACATAGCAGGTTAGGAGAATGAGGTTAAGGTTAGGAAAAGAGTTGGGGTTAGGCATAGTTAAAATGCTACAGTTGTCAACAACTGGTACTGGTAGCAACAACCATACAAACCATCAGTATCATTATGTAACGGATGTGTAATGGCTAGCTAGTTAACGGTGGTGCGCGCTAATAGCCTTTCAATCGGTGACGTCACTTGCTCTGAGACCTTGAAGTAGTGGTTCCCCTTGCTCTGCAAGGGCTGTGGCGCTTGTGGAGCGATGGGTAACGATGCTTTGTGGGTGACTGTTGTTGATGTGTGCAGATGGTCCCTGGTTCGCGCGAGGGGACGGACGTAAAGTTAAACTGTTACAATTACACCGGACAGGAACTTGTGGTGCGCACAAGACGTGTACATGGAGGGTTAGGGGGAAGGTGTTGTAGGAGATGATTGGTTGGTAGATTAAGCCAACTAAACCGATGCCTATGTGTCAGGAGTTTCTCGCAATCTTTCTGTATTGGCTAATAAAGGCCAAGCTTGACGGGTTGGTCCACCAGACTCTTCGCGCATTTGGGCGGAAGTGTCTGGGAGTGAGATTAGCTACATTACAATGCAAACGGCATGTCCTAAATGAGGTATGACTAGGCGGCTGTTGATATCCCCATTGAGCATGCGTGAACTATTTTCGGGATGTATTTTTTTATGAAATTGCCTAACAACACACGGGAGAGGCGAAGGAGAGATGTAACCTAATCTGACACAGCCCAATTACTCGAACGAACACAGTCACACACTAAGAAACTGGGTGATGGTTCTGTGTGGAACCATAATGACAAATAACCCTTTGAGCCCTTCAATGGTTCTTTGCAGTTCACAAAAAGTGTTTTTGCTCTTTTAGTGATAACAGATATCTGTTAATAATGGCGAGACGCTCATGTTTCCACCCTAACAATGGGAGTCGTTGTCCCAAAGGCGGAAAGGCAGGCGACAAGTTTAGGTCCAAAATAAGACCATAGAAACGCATTGGGCTTATTTTGGACAGATTTTGGCGAGTGAAACCTCTCGCTTTGCCTCTTCCTCTCTGTAGGGGCGGCAGCTCATTCAAATATTTTGGGGTGTGGTTTGCTCAGATCTCTTTTTGTGCAACCGCGGCTTGGTTGGGTTGTGTTTCGGATGACGCATGGCTCTCAACCTTCGCCTCTCCCGAATCCGTACGGGAGTTGCAGCGATGAGACAAGACTTTAACTAATACCAATTGGATACCACGAAATTGGGGAGAAAATAAAGAAATAAAAATATGGCCAGTGAAGGTGTCTTGTGACAGACACCTTGCATCAAATGAGAACTGTGGTCTAAATCAGTTGTTCTCAAACCACTTCTCAGTATCCCTCAGCTGTTCCAGAGTTTGCACAAGCTGTTCCAGAGTTTGCACACCTGATTTAAATCAATTAACACAACAACAGAACTTATGGAAATGTAACAATATAATGGCTAACCACAAAAAAAAACTGTTTTGTTCGTCAAAAGCTTATTTCTACATTGAGAAAGTATCTATAAAAAAAAGGTCCACAAAGACTCTATAAAGAACCATAACATTTGTTTGTATACTGCACCAAAAAGGGTTGTAGCGATAGTGGAACCCCTTTTGAGGGGATTGACATAAGTGTGACTATTAGCATATTTAATCTAACAAGTGATTTCATTGGCTAATTGACTTGTCATGTGATTATAGCTTCACGTATTTTTTTTATTTATTTATTTATTTTTTTATTTTTTAAATTTTATCCCCTTTTCTCCCCAATTTTCGTGGTATCCAATCGCTAGTAATTACTATCTTGTCTCATCGCTACAACTCCCGTACGGGCTCGGGAGAGACGAAGGTCGAAAGTCATGCGTCCTCCGAAGCACAACCCAACCAAGCCGCACTGCTTCTTAACACAGCGCGCCTCCAACCCGGAAGCCAGCCGCACCAATGTGTCGGAGGAAACACCGTGCACCCGCCCCCCTCAGTTAGCGCGCACTGCGCCCGGCCCGCCACAGGAGTCGCTGGAGCGCGATGAGACAAGGATATCCCTACCGGCCAAACCCTCCCTAACCCGGACGACGCTAAGCCAATTGTGCGTCGCCCCACGGACCTCCCGGTCGCGGCCGGCTGCGACAGAGCCTGGGCGCGAACCCAGACTCTGGTGGCGCAGCATAGCACTGCGATGCAGTGCTCTAGACCACTGCGCCACCCGGGAGGCCCCCTCACGTATTTAACCCCCGATGTGTGTTTCTTGGCAGCTGCCCACAGGATGTGAATGTTGTCTGGAGGCATAGCGGAGCTGAGTGGGCAGAGAGCTTATGGTTATGTTTGGTGAGAGCACAAGGCTAATGATGTTTGAGCTTTAATGGAGAACTGGAGAAAATGGAGACCTCCCTCCTGGGCTGCACCACTTCATATGCCCCCTTTTTTTTTCTTTAGTTTGTTGGTGTTTGTGATTATTATTATTTTTAACTATCCTGGTTTAAAAAGTGAAATGTAAGAGGAAATTATATTTATGAAATGTTTGGAAACTGAAACTTGATAACTGACAAGTTGAAACTGATTGAAAACTATGCCTTACAAAATCAATGTTAAACTGTCATTTGTTCTCTGCCTCTGCTTTCACACTGCCTGCTCAAACCAGACCTAGAACCTGTCACTTTCCACCTTGTGACACTATACATTTTTTATTTTTTAAATAGTAATTTATAGAACAAAGGCGGCAGGCAGCTTAGTGGTTTAGAGCGTTGGGCCAGTAACTGAAAAGGTAGCTGGTTTGAACACCACATCAGTCACTGGCTTTATCAATAAGTGCATCGAGGGCGTTGTCCCCACAGTAACTGTACGTACATACCCCAACCAGAAGCCATGGATTACAGGCAACATTCAAACTGAGCTAAAGGGTAGAGCTGCCGCTTTCAAGGTGCGGGACTCTAACCTGGAAGCCTATAAGAAATCCTTCTATGCCCGGCGACGAACCATCAAACAGGCAAAGCGTCAATACAGGGCTAAGATTGAATCATACTACACTGGCTCCGACGCTCGTCTTATGTGGCAGGGCTTGACACATGTGTGAGCGTGCGTAAAATGCATCTGATGCCTGGAATGGTGACTGAGTTTATCAGGAAGTGTATAGGAGATGTTGTACTCACTATTAAAACCTAACCTAACCAGAAACCATGGATAGATGACAGCATTTGCGCAAAACTGAAAGTGCGAACCACCGCATTAAACCATGGTAAGGGGACTGGGAATATGGCCGAATACAAACAGTGTAGTTATTCCCTCCGTAAGGCTATCAAACAGGCAAAACATCAGTATAGAGACAAAGTGGAGTGGCAATTCAACGGGCTCAGACCCGAGACGTATGTGGCAGGTCTACAGACAATCACGGACTACAAAGGGAAAACCAGCCACGTCGCAGACACCGACATCTTGCTTCCGGACAAGCTAAACACCTTTGCCAGCTTTGAGGATAACACAGTGCGGCCCGCTACCAAGGACTGTGGGCTCTCCTTCTCCGTGGCCGACGTGAGTAAAACATTCCAGGAAAATAACCTCTCACTCAACGTCAACAAATATTTCTGACAACATCTCTTGACCGAAAAAAGCTTCTGGATATCAGAACAGCGATTACTCAGCTCGTACTCAACAAAGATTTTTTCTTTAACGAGTTGGACACGAAGGATTTACTTCAGACACCAGACAAGGTCCAAATCCCCATAATTCGCATGAAGAAGAGAGATATAGGGCACGTAGGTCGGGGTGCCTTGTAAGAATCCGACGGCAAGTGGGTAACCTGCCTCTACAATCGGTCCTATTAGCCAAAGTGCAATCATTGGACAATAAACTGTATGAGTTCCGATCAAGACTATCGTACCAACGTGGCATTAAAAACTGTTGTTCACTGAGTCGTGGCTGAACGACGACATGGATAACATACAGCTAGCTGGGTTTTCCATGCATCGGCAAGATAGAACAGCTACCTCCGGTAAGAAGGGGTGTCTGTCTGTCTATTTGGCAATAACAGCTGGTGTACAAAATATAATATTAAGGGTATCGAATGATAAGTTATACACCACACTATTTACCAAGAGAGTCTATCTTTATTTTTTCGCAGCCGTCTATTTACCGCCACAAACCGATGCTGGCACTAAGACCGCACTCAACGAGCTGTATAAGGCCAAAAGCAAACAAGAAAATTCTCATCCAGAGGCGGCGCTCCTAGTGGCCGGGGACTTTAATGCAGGGAAACTTAAATCTGTTTTACCTAATTTCTACCAGCAGGTTACATGTGCAAGGAGAGGAGAAAAAAAAGAATTAAAAAAATACCCTAGACCAGCTTTACTCCACACACAGAGACGTGTACAAGCCTTCCCTCGCCCTCTATTTGGCAAATCTGACCATAACTCTATCCTCCCGATTCCTGCTTACAAGCAAAAACTAAAGCAGGAAGTACCAGTGACTCGCTCAATACGGAAGTGGTCAGATGATGTAGATGCTAAGCTACAGGACTGTTTTGCTAGCATAGACTGGAATATGCTCCGGGATGGCATTGAAGAGTACACCACATCCGTCACTGGCTTCATCAATAAGTGCGTTGATGACCTTGTCCCCACAGTGACCATACGTACATACCCCAACCAGAGGCCATGGACTACAGGCAACGTTCACACTGAGCTAAAGGGTAGAGCTGCCGCTTTCAAGGTGCGGAACTCTAACCCGGAAGCTTATAAGAAATCCCGGCTATGCCCTCCGACGAACCATCAAACAGGCAAAACGTCAATACAGGACTAAGATTGAATCCTACTACACCAGCTCCGATGCTCGTCGGATGTGGCAAGGCTTGCAAACTATTACGGACTACAAAGGGAAGCATAACCGCGAGCTGCCCAGTGACAAGAGCCTACCAGATGTGTGCTTTGAGGCAAGCAACACTGAAGCATGCATGCGCACCAGCTGTTCCGGACGACTGTGTGATCACACTAGGTAGCCGACGTAAGACTTTTAAACAGGTCAACATTCACAAGGCCATATGGATTACCAGGACGTGTATTCTGAGCTTGCGCTGACCAGCTGGTGTCTTCACTGACATTTTCAACCTGTCCCTGACCGTGTCTGTAATACCAACATGTTTCAAGTAGACCACCATAGTCCCTGTGCCCAAGAACACCAATGTAACCTGCCTAAACGACTACCGACCTGTAGCACTCACATCTGTATCCATGAAGTGCTTTGAAAGGCTGGTCATGACTCACATCATTGTGTCAGGGAGGTCCAAAATGTCCTTTACAGAAAAGCCCGTCTTTGTGTTGGTCAACGACATATTCTGGGGAAACGTATGCAGGAAAGTTGCTGCACCAATTTGGCAATCCGCTGTTTTAAAAGACAAAACACAAGCTAATCGACAACGATGAGACAGCCTATAGGAAGGAGGTCAGAGACCTGGCAGTGTGGTGCCAAGACAACAACCTCTCCCGCAATGTGAGCAAGACAAAGGACCTGATCGTGGACTACAGGAAAAGACAGCTGAAAAGGCCCCCCATTATCATTGACAGGGCTGTAGTGGAGTGGGTCGAGAGTTAAGTTCTTTGGTGTCCACATCAACAAACTATCATGGTCCAAACACATCAAGACAGTCTTGAAGAGGGCACAACAACACCTTTTCCCCCTCAGGAGTCTGAAAAGATTTAGCATGGGTCCCCAGATCCTCAAAAAGTTCTACAGCTGCCGGTTGCATCACCGCCTGGTATGGCAACTGCTCAGCATCTGACCGTAAGCTCAGTACATGGTGCATACAGCCCAGTACATCACTGGGGCCAAGCTTCCTGCCATCCAGGACCTATATACTAGGCGGTGTCAGAGGACACCAGTCACCCAAATCATAGACTGTTCTCTCTGCTGCCCCACGGCAAGCGGTACCGGAGCGCCTAGTCTAGGACCAAAAGGCTCCTTAACAGCTTCTACCCCCAAGCCATAAGACAGCTGAACAATTAATCATATGGCCACCCAGACTATTTACATTGACACCCATCCCTCCCTCCATTTGTTTTTACACTGCTGCTGTTTATTATCTATGCATAGTCACTTTACCCCTACCTACATGTAAAAAATTACCCCGGCTAACCTATATCCCTGCACATTGACTCGGTACCGGTACCCCTGTATATAACTTCATTATTGTTATTTTGTGTTATTTTTATTATTTTTTACCTTCGTTTATTTAGTAAATATGTTATTATTAACTCTTTCTTGTACTGCATTGTTGGTTAAATGGCTTGTAAGTAAGCATTTCACGGTAAGGTACCTGAAATACCTGTTGTATTCAGCGCATGTGACAAATAACATTTCATTTGATATGCCCTTGTTACTGTTATTTTATTGTTGCTCTTGAAATGATTTATGTTTCTATTTTCTTATTTGTTTGTTTTTCAGTTTATTTAGTAAATACTTTAACACTTATTTTTCTTAAAACTGCATTGTTGGTTAAGGGCTTGTAAGTAAACATTTCACTGTAAGGTCTACACCAGTTGTATTCGGCGCATGTGGCAAATAAAATGTAATTTAATTTTACGCCTAGCCAGAGACAGATGAGGAAACGAGACACCCCACTCCGTTTTTTCTGGCTCAATTGAAGTCAATGAACTAAGTCGACGGGGCCCAGCTGCTATCACAACGGTGTCTATAGGACAGGAACTTACCTTTAATTTTTCAATGGTAAACGGCCTGAATTAATTATCTTAATTTATCCACCATCTTTGGCCCAGCTACTAATAAACTGCGAAATAAAGTAACGAGTTAACGTTCAGAAATAACATCCAGTGACAATGGTACATTTCCGTTTTCTTAATTGTAACGCTATGAATGAAAACATATGTATGACAAACAACCTACCCAAACACATCAGGACAATGCCCCGTATCGCCATGATATGTTCAACAAATGCAAGTCCTGTTGAGAAGGGAATCAGTTTATATAATAGTGTAATGAAACAGCAGGGAGCAGGGAGCAGGCCTCGAACCCTCGCGAGGTCCGGCGCGCTATCGACTGTGCCGCAAAAGCATGCTCAAGCCGCAGAGTCGATATCTGCGTTTATAAACCCAGGGTCGTTACAATAGGCTAAAATGGAAGTGAAACTATGGGGATTCTCGTAGAGTGCAGTCTGCGAAGGATTAAAAATACTTCACCTCGTGTCTATCCTGTGTGAGCCCACCTTGCAAGTAGGCAGCTATAGACAAGCAAAGTAAATCATCATTTCAGGTGAGCCTGCACAGTTTGATATCAGTCTAAGTCATTGTTTAAAAGAAATGACAACATACCTAGAATGCAGACGAGTTGAACAAACATATTTGTAGAACTACAGCAATGAAGACGATCCAGAACAGAAGTCAATCAGTTTATTTAATAGGCTAAAATGGAAGTGAAACTATGGGGATTCCCGTAGAGTGACGAAAGCAAAGGACTAAAATCATGCTTGTGTTTAGGACTAAAATCATGCTTGTGCTTCGTCACAGTGGGTGTGGACGGGCCCTTCCCGGCAGTCCTTCTCGATTATTTTCTGTTACGTCCCCCCTAGGAAGAAGTAAACATTTCGCGCCCCCCCCAACTCCCCCTGCCGCGACTGTAAATAGTATAATTTGTTTATAAAATTGTTATAAGTACACCTCTGCATAACATTGTATCCTTATTAACATTAAAGAAAATAAAAAATAAAAATATAGATCAACTTACAAAGAATAACTTTATTAACATTGTTTTTTAGTCTGTAACAGAAAAGACTTCAAGTGCATCAATTTGCCTGAAATTCAAAAAAAAATTCAAGCCTTGTTTAAACTGTAATTTGTTAATGACCATTTGATACTGAAAAATAAAATATAATCAATAAATAATAATAAATTCAAATTGATCAGCAACATTAACTCAGGAGCACAATATATGAAACACTTTGACCTATAAAACAAAAATGAATAAAACAATTTGTGCTGATTTTTTAAAATCAAAATGAGGAAGTCAGGATTAATGGCTACAATGAGCACGTTTTGCAGAGCACAGCTTTTCGAAGCGGGGTTTGAAGCATGATACTGCAACTCTCAGCTCCTGCTCAATGTTTAGCTGGGACCTGTACTTGGTCTTCAGTGCAGCAACAGCAGAGAAGCCAGTCTCACAAAGATAAGATGTTGCAAAAGGAAGAAGAATGCCCATGGCCCTCTGCCCTAAGAGTGGATAGTGCCTCTCTACACTCAGCCAGAATTCACTCAGTGTCTGTGATGTGAACCTCAGTCTCAATGTGGAGTCAGACGTCATATCAATGAACTGGTCCTCCTCTGCAGAGCTGAAACCAGTTGGAGCTGGTGCATTGAAAGGATCTCTCACCCAGTCATATTGGGAACTGTTTTCAGGGAAGTACTTTTTAAAGAATCACATCAGTGATGAAATATGCTCCTTAATATATGGAATCACTGAGGTGGCATCATAGTCAGTAGTGTCAACAAATTCATGCAGGTTCTCGAATGAATCAGTATTTCCTGATTCCTGATCAGTATTTTATTTTTGCAGCACTTGCGTCATCCAGCATGACAGAGACCATGTCTAATGAAGCAGTATCAGCTCCTCTGCTATGGAGTGTTTTTTTTGCACTGAGCAATTTGGTACGCCACCTTATATGATGCTAACAGTGCTCGCTGGTTTACTGAAGTAGCATTAACAAAGCGGGATGATTGTTGGCAATATTCGGCACGTTTTCGCTGAAAAAACTCAAGCGGCTGATCAGCGTGATTGGGGTGTAATGTCTTTCAGTGACGCCTTAATTTATTTGGCTTCATGCTGTACGCTGCCAACATTTTTAGACACAGTAAACATACCGGTCTTTCCTCGTCTCCCACCGTAGTCACAGTGAAGCCAAGCGCTACATACGCGTCGTCATATTTCCTCGTTTTAGCTTTCGGGAGACTTACGTTTGTCTCATTATCTCCGTCTCTCTCCGCCTTTCTTTTCATCCCTGTTAAATATTTTTCCATGGTGTCTCTTAAGGGTTTGTTATCTGCACTTCATATCTCCTGCTCTGTGCTGTGTGCTCTTGTTCAGTGAAAAAAAAACTACTCCCTGCGGCAAAAAAAAGCATGTTCCCCGGGGTCACACGCGCCCCCCCATGGCATCGCTCCGAGCCCACCCAGGGGGGCGCGCCCCACTATTTGAGAAGGACTGACTCTAATACCAACACTCCTTGCTTGGTGGGCAAAACAACGAAAAAACGCCACCTGCTGGAGGGAAACAGATTTCCCGCAGATTTTGGCCTTTCTCTTCCTCTCTTACTTTCACTTTGACGGCTACTTTTACTTTTATATTCTAGTAGGATATATCTACGCCTTGAATTAGACAGCGAAATTTAGAAAACGCTGTGCTGCTGAACAAAAAATGCGTACCCTAGTCTTTCTCCATGCCTTTGCACTAGGTAAGTTCAAATTTCATGTTAGGGCTAACAAGTCTTTATGTCCTCCCTTACAAAAAAAGATTGCAGTTTTGAAACTGCAGTAACTTCAGTCGACTGTGGTGTTTTTACGCAGTAATTGCAAAATATCTGCAGTGTACTGCAGTTGAATTTCAGTTGTACTGCACTCTAACTGCAGTTATATTGCAAATTTACTGCAGTAAAAAAAAAAAAAGGTTATTTTGGATGCAGTATTTGCAGCATACTGCAGTTATACTGAACTCTGACAGCCATCTTTTTTTCGTAAGGGCTGTCCATCAAGATTCGTTTTGACATTTGCCTTCCGTTTTTCCAGTTTGCGTACACAGCAGGATTATGAAGGATGTTGAAAATATAAGGTCGATATGCGGCGAGGATTCGGTTCTGAGATGTAAAGCAAATTCTGTACCTGGGGTCAAGTACCGGTCAGTGAGGTGGTACAAGGTAAACTACTTTGCGTTACTCTTTTCCAGGGCAGTAGTGTGGCTTGCTAACGCTGACTAAAACCCAGGATTAGAGTCCTCAGGGCTGGTATTGTGCCGAAAATCTCCCGCCTGGCAGAATTCTCCCCCCACCTTCACGTTCTTTATTGCTCCTACTTGCTTGCTTTCCTGCTCTTCACTCTGTTGTCAGTTTAGCCTACATTTCACCCGTACCTAAATCCGCTACTGATTTGTATTAGTCTATAAATAAATCTCTTTGCCAAAATTCGTAATCTCTCCCATGTCTTATTCGACTAGTATTTTTTAAAGTGTAAGGATAATAATTCAGCCATAGTTGTTCTGAAATGTTTATTGCTTGCCAACATTTTACTCCTATGTTTAATATAACGCACATACATTAACTATTAATTTTGGTTTGCTATCCTGACGTGAAGTTTGTTCTGTAGAAAGTTTTTGACTCTGATGTGTTCCACAGAAAGTATTTGACCATAGTCACAAAATTAATGAAATTATAAGGGGGGAGAATTCTGACTGGGGGGAGATTTTCGGAACAACATTTGTTCGCTCATTATAGGCAGGATTAGGCGGATTGATGAGGGCGACATTTTCAGAGCTAAACTGACCAAAACACACCTCCAACAACACATAAAACCTCACATAATTATGAGACACCACATTAAAATAGAGACACCAAACCATCTTCCACATGTTCAGGCTATCCTAACTTCCAATTCTTAAAAACTTCAACTATAACTATACACATTTGCACAAATTAGCACTAAATCACTCACCAACAGTAACTCTTGAACCATTCATGCTAGATACACCAAACCAACTTTCACAGGTTTAGGCTATCCTAACTTCAAATTCTTAGAAGTGGTTAACAACTATAACTATATAAATTAGCATAAAGCAACTCACCAACAGTAACTCTTGAACCATTCAAACTAGAGACACCAAACCAATCAATACATTTTTACAGCTACCTACTTTTTCCAACTATAACCCGTCATTACCATTACTACTGCAGTCAGTACCACTACACTAACTTATTTCAAAACCATAGTTTAAAACAAGTTAGCAAGCACACCACATTTTCTTCAGGAAATGTACATTTCCAGTATTGTAGATTGCCTTTGTCTAGCCACTTAATCATATCAATCTTCGTCCACTCTTTCGTCCATCTACAGATAGCAGAACTCATAACTTTTATGATTCCCAGACAATTTAACCTCAGGTTTGTCTCCTGCTGTCTGAGTTAATTTCAGCAATTGAACCATGGAATTTGATTTGACTACTAGACTATCTGCCTTTTGTTGTTTTTCTGGAGATCTTTGGCTGCTCACACATAAGTGTCTCATACTAGTGATTTACGATCTGTGATGTCCTCAGTCCTCATTGTAATCATCATTATTGAAACTACAGCACTGGCTCCAGACCAGCTGTCAGGGGCATAAAGTAACCTCACACCCTCTTCTTCCAGCTGGGTGAGGAGCCCTATAATAAGGAGTCTGGTCTATTGATGAAGAGGCTATCACCTAACAGCACCACCCTATGGTACGCAGGCCTGGAGCGTAAAGTGGAACTTTTGGCTGATAATTCTTTTGATATCTTCCTGCCCAATGTAACGGCTGTTGATAGCGGGAGGTACAAGTGTCTCCTGGCAGCACCTGTAGGAGAGCAGAACCAGGAGGGCCAGGTTCACCTCAGAGTGACAGGTGAGTGTGTTCTATTCTCATTGTGTGCTTGTTTTGGTATGTAAACAAACTGTATATTGCATGTGGATGTTTTAAATTGGACCCCCAGAGAGTTCCTCTGTGCTGATATATACTCTTTTAAAGTTTCCAGTGGTGCTCAAGGATTTGTGTATTATTTTTTTATTTGCAGGTTGCCTTTACAATATGTCCACAGACCAATCAGAAAGCAATACCATCCTAGTTCTTTCCATTGTGTGGCTTGTGGCAGCATTGCTGATATTCACCATCAGCTATGTGAGTTGTCCACTATCCTCTCATTCAGTGGTGATAGTTTCAATGTATTTCATTTAAGGTTTTTTATTTTATTTACAAAAAAAATATTATTTTTACCATAGGTAACCGTTATGAATATGTTACCACCAAGGATCAAGAAGAATCCACAAGAACAACTTCTAGATGCACCCTTTGAGAAGAAGGATTTCATGTTGATCTACACACTGGGGCCAAACTGGTCAGGACAGGCTTCCAAAAAACATGTCTGTGTGTGAGACCCTGTTCTGCTAGTTTGGGCTCATTGTATACTTGAATGAGGAAAGGCAGAGAAAGAGTAGTGCACTTTTGAAGCTGAGCAAGGAGCCAAAGAGTCATGTCTACTTTCCAGAGAGTTCACATCTAGAGCAGATGGAGGCAGACAACCCTCTGTCCAGTCCTGTAGAACCAAGGCTTGGTTTTTCAAAGAAATTAAACAGAAACAGTAGCCTACACCCTTTCTGATAAATTGAAAGTATCAGGGCCATTATGACAAGCTTACACAGAATGAAAGTTAAAGTGAGAGCTTAGTCTTTAAAATAAAAGAGAGACCACGGCTCCCCACCCATTATAGAATCATTAAGTTAGTAAGTGGTGGCTAAAATAAGAGAGGTAATTATGACAAAAAAATAATAGGGTGTGTTTTGTTAGAATGCAGTGATAGTGTTCTATTGTAATTAAGGTATAGCCATGCAATATATCATATTCTATTGCAGTGACTGGTGTGAGCCCCTGGTTGTGATGGATCCCTGGGTGTGGACTAAGATTGCAAAATAAATACAGCTTTGGTCTACTCAAAGGCATTTCAATATCTTTTATTTGAACGTTACCAATAGGCATACATCAATTACAAGCTCTTGTTAAGCTTTTTGGTTGGATGCAGTACGGCATGAGCGCCACCCTTACCAGCCAGGTGTCTAACACAGCAATGCCTTTTTTTATTAAGGTGGGTGTATCCAGCATAGGTTTCCTTTGCTGGAAAAAGTGAATCACACATAATCTACCATGTTTCAACTGTTTAAAGCAGTGTCTGCATGTTATTTGTAAACTTTTATTAGATACCTTTTTTTAAGTCTTACTATTACATTAATGGTTTGGTGTGCAGGCTATGAAAAAAATGCCTTTGTTGAATGCATCTATGTAGGCTTGTTGAATGCATCAATGTAGCCTACCATACATCTGGCTGAGACAAAGGCAAAATAGTGCACAACCAGAAAAAAAAACTTAAAATACACATACCTTCTAGCTTAACACTCATTAGGCATAGGCAATGGCAGCTACTTACATTTGCTATTCCAGGTGTAGTTGTGTTTACTGAACTTTCTAATACTAATTCATTATCCTTTTTGTTGTACTAGCTACATGTTATGTCATTGTATGTTGGTTATTACATGCTGACAACAGCAGGATGTTTTGGGGGGGACGATGTCCACAGTTGAATTTCTCCTCACTTTGCAATATACACTGAACAAAAATATAAACGCAACATGCAACAGTTTCAAAGATTTTACTGAGTTACAGTTCATATAAGGAAATCAGTCAATTGAGATACATTCATTAGGCCCCAATCTATGGATTTCACATGACTGGGAATACAGACACGCATCTGTTGGTCACAGATACCTTTAAAAAAGGTAGGGGCCTGGATCAGAAAACCAGTCAGTGTCTGTTGTGACCACCATTTCCCTCATGCAGCACGACACATCTCCTTTTGCATAGAGTTGATCAGACTGTTGATTGTGGCCTGTGGAATGTTCCGCTCCTCTTCAATGGCTATGTGAAGTTGCTGGATATTGGTGGGAACTGGAACACGCTGTTGTAAACGTTGATCCAGAGCACCCCAAACAAGCTCAATGGGTAACATTTCTGTGAGTACGCAGGCCATGAAAGAACTGGGACATTTTCAGCTTCCAGGAATTGTGTACAGCTCCTTGAGACATGGGGCCGTGCATTATCATGCTGAAACATGAGGTGATTGCGGAGGATGAATGGCTCGATAATGGGTCTCAGCATCTCGTCACGGCATCTCTGTGCATTCAAATTGTCATCGATAAAATGCAATTGTGTTCGCTGTCCTTAGTTTATGCCTGCCCATACCATAACCCCACCGCCACCATTGGACACTCTGTTCACAACGTTGACATCAGCAAACCGCTCGCCTACACGACGTCATACGGTACAGTTGAAACCGGGATTAATCTGTGAAAAGCACATTTATCCAGCGTGCCAGTGGCCATCGAAGGTGAGCATTTACCTGCTGAAGTTGGTTACTACACCAACCCTGGTGAGGACGACAAGCACACAGATGAGTTCCCCTGAGACGGTTTCCGACAGTTTGTGCAGAAATTCTTCAGTTGTGCAAACCCATAGTTTCATCAGCTCTCCAGGTGGCTAGTCTCAGACGATCCCGCAGTTGAATAAGCCGGTTTGGAGGTCCTGGGCTGGCGTGGTTACACGTGGTCTGCGGTTGTGAGGCCAGTTGAATGTACTGCCAAATTCTCTAAAACAACGCTTATAGTAGAGAAATGAACATTAATTTCTCTGGCAACAGCTGTGGTGGACATTCCTGCAGTCAGCATGCCAATTGCACACTCCCTCAAAACTTGAGACATCTGTGGCATTGTGTTGTGTGGCAAAACTGCACATTTTAGAGTGGCTTTTTATTGTCCCCAGCACAAGGTGCACCTGCGTTATAATTATGCTATTTAATCACCTTCTTGATATGCCACACCTGTCAGGTGGATGGATTATTTGGCAAAGGAGAAATGCTCACTAACAGGGATGTAAACAAATTTGTGCACAACATTTTAGAGAAATAAGCTTTTTGAGCATATGGAAAATTCCTGGGATATTTTATTTCAGCTCATGAAACACGGGACCAACACTTTACATGTTCCATTTCTATTTTAGTTCAGTATAAGTAGCTTTTTTAAATGTAACCTTTATTTAACTAGGAAAGTCAGTTATGAACAAATTCTTATTTACAATGACTAGTGCTTGACTTCGATTAAAATAGATGACGGTACTGTTTATATTTAGGTGCAGGAACTGTACAATACCTTTGAGCTAATATTTTATGAGGTGCAGGACCTCATGCAGTAGAAAATCGGAGGTGCTGGTACTCAGTTCTGGTGAGCTCCTGCCCAAGTCAAGCACTGCTTGATACTCAATATATTTGGATAAATTCAACTTCTCACTTGTCCAGGTTAATTTACAATCATGAATTTTAGATATGCAAATAATAAACCAGATTGCCTGGCTGAGTAGCTGTTGCCATTTATCACTATTCTGGTTAAATAGCTGTTGTTTCATGAGCCATGTTACTTTCTTTTAAGTTCGAAGCGTCGACGTGAGCAATACAACTGCTCCCTGGTGGTCTAGTGGTTAGGATTCGGCGCTCTCACCGCCGCGGCCCGGGTTCGATTCCCGGTCAGGGAACATACTGTTTTCCTTTGCTCTGAACAGTTATTTCTGTACTTTAACAGTTTGCACCAATGTTCTCTTTATAATGCTATGTTAATTTTATATCAGTGTAGGCTGCTGAGGGGAGGACGGCTCATAATAATGTCTGGAATGGAGCAAACTCCAAAAAGTTCTGGGATACTGTAAAGTCCATGGAAAACAAGAGCACCTCCTCCCAGCTGCCCACTGCACTGAGGCTAGGTAACACGGTCACCACTGATAAGTCCGTGATAATCGAAAACTTCAACAAACATTTCTCAATGGCTGGCCATGCCTTCCTCCTGGCGACTCCAACCTTGGCCAACAGCCCCGCCCCCCCCCGCTGCTACTCGCCCAAGCCTCCCCAGCTTCTCCTTTACCCATATCCAGATAGCAGATGTTCTGAAAGAGCTGGAAAACCTGGACCCATACAAATCAGCTGGGCTTGACAATCTGGACCCCCTATTTCTGAAACTGTCCGCCGCCATTGTCGCACCCCCTAATACCAGCCTGTTCAACCTCTCCTTCGTATCATCTGAGATCCCCAAGGATTGGAAAGCTGCCGCGGTCATCCCCCTCTTCAAAGGGGGAGACACCCTGGACCCAAACTGTTACAGACCTATATCCATCCTGCCCTGCCTATCTAAGGTCTTCGAAAGCCAAGTCAACAAACAGATCACTGACCATCTCGAATCCCACCGTACCTTCTCCGCTGTGCAATCCGGTTTCCGAGCCGGTCACGGGTGCACCTCAGCCACGCTCAAGGTACTAAACGATATCATAACCGCCATCGATAAAAGACATTACTGTGCAGCCGTCTTCATCGACCTGGCCAAGGCTTTCGACTCTGTCAATCACCATATTCTTATCGGCAGACTCAGTAGCCTCGGTTTTTCTAATGACTGCCTTGCCTGGTTCACCAACTACTTTGCAGACAGAGTTCAGTGTGTCAAATCGGAGGGCATGTTGTCCGGTCCTCTGGCAGTCTCTATGGGGGTACCACAGGGTTCAATTCTCGGGCCGACTCTTTTCTCTGTATACATCAATGATGTTGCTCTTGCTGCGGGCGATTCCCTGATCCACCTCTACGCAGACGACACCATTCTGTATACTTCCGGCCCTTCCTTGGACACTGTGCTATCTAACCTCCAAACGAGCTTCAATGCCATACAACACTCCTTCCGTGGCCTCCAACTGCTCTTAAACGCTAGTAAAACCAAATGCATGCTTTTCAACCGTTCGCTGCCTGCACCCGCACGCCCGACTAGCATCACCACCCTGGACGGTTCCGACCTAGAATATGTGGACATCTATAAGTACCTAGGTGTCTGGCTAGACTGCAAACTCTCCTTCCAGACTCATATCAAACATCTCCAATCCAAAATCAAATCTAGAGTCGGCTTTCTATTCCGCAACAAAGCCTCCTTCACTCACGCCGCCAAACTTACCCTAGTAAAACTGACTATCCTACCGATCCTCGACTTCGGCGATGTCATCTACAAAATAGCTTCCAATACTCTACTCAGCAAACTGGATGCAGTTTATCACAGTGCCATCCGTTTTGTTACTAAAGCACCTTATACGACCCACCACTGCGACCTGTATGCCCTAGTCGGCTGGCCCTCGCTACATGTTCGTCGTCAGACCCACTGGCTCCAGGTCATCTACAAGGCTATGCTAGGTAAAGTGCCGCCTTATCTCAGTTCACTGGTCACGATGGCTACACCCACCCGTAGCACGCGCTCCAGCAGGTGTATCTCACTGATCATCCCTAAAGCCAAAACCTCATTTGGACGCCTTTCCTTCCAGTTCTCTGCTGCCTGCGACTGGAACGAATTGCAAAAATCTTTGAAGTTGGAGACTTTTATCTCCCTCAACAACTTAAAAAATCTGCTATCCGAGCAGCTAACCGATCGCTGCAGCTGTACATAGTCCATCTGTAAACTACCCACCCAATTTACCTACCTCACCCCCCATACTGCTTTTATTTATTTACTTTTCTGCTCTTTTGCACACCAGTATCTCTTCTTGCACATGATCATCTGATGATTTATCACTCCAGTGTTAATCTGCTAAATTGTAATTATTCGATTTATTGCCTACCTCATGCCTTTTGCACACATTGTATATAGATTCTCTTTTTTTTCTACCATGTTATTGACTTGTTTATTGTTTACTCCATGTGTAACTCTGTGTTGTTGTCTGTTCACACTGCTATGCTTTATCTTGGCCAGGTCGCAGTTGCAAATGAGAACTTGTTCTCAACTAGCCTACCTGGTTAAATAAAGGTGAAATAAAAAAATAAAAAAAATGGAATGGCATCAAACTATGTGTTTGATGCATTTGATACCATTCCACTGATTCCGCTTCCAGCCATTACCACGAGCTCCTCCTCCCAAATTAAGGTGCCACCAACCTCCTGTGAATTCTGGTTAAACAATAAGGATTGAGCCTTGGGGTACTCCCTTGGTGACAGGCAGTGGTTGAGACAGCAGATCTTCTGACTTTATACACTACACTCTTTGAGAGAGGTAGTTAGCAAACCAGGCCAAAGACCCCTCAGACATCAATACTCCTTAGCCGCCCACAAGAATGGAATGGTCTACTGTATCAAAAGCTATGGCCAAGTCAATAAAAATAGCAGCACAACATTGCTTAGAATCAAGGGCAATGGTGACATCATTGAGGACCTTTAAGGTTGCAATGACACATCCATAACCTGAGCCGAGAAATCAGATTGCATACCAGAGAGAATAATATAGACATCAAGAAAGCCAGTCAATTGATTATTGACAAGTTTTCCAACACTTTTGATAAACAGGGAAAAATAGAAATAGGCCTATAACAGTTAGGATCAGCTTGATCTCCCCCTTTGGCAATATGCTACAATCCCCCGAGGTGCCTTATTGCTATTTTTATTTATTTATTATTTAACTAGGCAAATCAGTTAAGAACAAATTCTTATTTTCAATGAAGGCCAACACCTGCCAAACCTGGACGACGCATGGCCAATTGTGCGCTGCCCTATGGGACTCCCAATCACTGCCGGTTGTGATACAGCCTGGATAAAATGGTTACCAACGTAATTAGAGTTTTGTGCTGCAGCCTGATAAATCATGATATCAGTCTGATATATTTTTCATTTGATGTTGGATATTACCGGTTTCCATCTACAATAATATCAACAGTTGTCGTGGCCGAGTGGTTAAGGCGATGGACTAGAAATCCATTGGGATCTTCCCGCGCAGGTTCGAATCCTGCCGACAACGTGATATTTTTCTCCTGTGGCAATGCCCAGGCGTTTACATTATATCATAGATATCCAGTATCTGTTATTGTATCACTACACATAAATCGCTAGCTACACGGTATCAACCTTTACCTACTTGAAATGAGGTTACGTCTGTCAATCAAGCACTCCTGTTCATGACAACAGTTAATAACCAGCAGTACCCTGAAGCTATGGCGGACGATTTGGACGAATTGCTAGATGAGGTTGAAACAAAGTTCTGTCGCAATGTTTCGTTGACGCCACAACTTCAAGCTCCCTCAGATTTATCGACGGCTGGGAAATGTTTAACGCAAACTGGGAAAGAGAGAAAACACCGGTGCGTAGTAAAATGCAAGTGTTAACAAGCTAACGTTAACGATAGCTAGTACGGGGGAATGGACTAACGTTAGCAAGCAAGGTTAGCAAACCAAGTTGTTGACCATAACTGACGCAATGGAAGCTTATGCAACGTAACTAGTTATGTAACGTTAGCTAATTAGTTGCAAACGCCAGCCTTCCTAAAATGCATTGTTATTTCATCAAGCATGTTAGCTAAATCATGTAGTTAGCTAGGAAACGTTAGCTTGCTAAAACTGTTCCTCGCTTCACACCGCCAGCACCACTGACGATACACCCAGAAAAACGGACAGCGAAGATATAGATGCCCTTCTTGAGGACATACTTGACGATGACTTCGATTCCCTTGAGTTAAACGTGAGTAAATAACGTCAGCTACTCCGCCTTGCAATGTTGAATGCTGTTTTTTTTTGTTTTGCTAACAGCATCTACTGTCCAGTAGTAGCTAGCTAACGTTAGCTGGCTGGATATCACACGTATGTATTAGCTAGCTATAATTAGATAAATACAAGGCTATGTTTGATTGTTTTTAGCCTGTTTCCAATGGGAAGGTTGCTATCATCTTTGTCCTTCTGACTCCAATGCATTAGCTAACGTTACATTGCAAAAGGGCTGTCCCGTAGGTAGTCTCATATTTGCTTAACTTTACACATTTGCAGACTGGACAGCTTCCTAAAACGACAAAGACGAAGTCATTGCCACAGGCGTCAAGAAAGTAAGTTTTCTAATAATCCTTTTGAAAAAAAAACATCACTAATTCATGCGAACATAGTTAGTTGTCCTGTCCGAGTAGTACATGTACGCAGTTGTCGTGGCCGAGTGGTTAAGGCGATAGACTAGAAATCTATTGGGATCTTCCCGCGCAGGTTCGAATCCTGCCGACAACGGGTTGTTTTGTGTTGCAGCCTGTTGAATCATAATATCTGGTTGTATCATTCTGTCAGTGGTATACTGCAAAAAGGAAGATGTGTTCATTATTATTGAAACTCAGTAAATGTTATCTAAGACATCTGTATATCTCTGTTACATGCAGTCAATGTAATTGTATGTTTTACAAAATGGTAATTCACGGGGAGCCATAAAATCTAGTAGTGAGCCTTTGGTAAAGCATGTATTTGATAAAAGCTCTCTTTCGATCCCCATTTGTTCTTATGTGAGCAGGTGCTGCCCAGTTTTCCTTGGTGGAAGCTCGATTGCAAATGGTGTAGGAACAGCTGTTTCACAAAGGTAAAGTGCTGTTTAATTGTAGTGCAGGGATCATCAACTGGATTCAGCCGCGGGCCATTTTTTTTCTTGAGCGGATGGTCAGGAGGTCAGAACATAATTACGGATAATTAGTAAACTGCAATTTGACTGCAAGAAGCCCAAACAGATATAATATTTAACTACAACAGACTAATATCAAACCTTGCTTACATTTGTGTATGATCACATACTGTATATCTCTATATTATGCGTGGGAATTCTTTGGAACAGATTTCCAAAATTAAAATCACCTGGTGCTGATTTGCTGGTGTTTTTACAGTCCAACAATAAAAGGATAAAATGTATTTATTTATTTATTTTGCTCAGAAAACGTGCGGGACCAAATAAAATCACCTGCGGGCCGCCAGTTGGGGAACCCTGTTGTAATGTTAAGTGTGTGTGTGTGCGTGTGTGTGCGTGTGTGTGTGTGCGTGTGTGTGTGTGTGTGTGTGTGTGTGTGTGTGTGTGTGTGTGTGTGTGTGTGTGTGTGTGTGTGTAAGCATGGATCACATTTTAATTTGACTCACTGTTTAACCTGTGCTGACAGGTCGTGTGATCAGCTGAGATGTATCTCCTGTGACTTTCGGGTGGCCATGTTTGACGATCATGAATGGGACCCCTCTTGTGATTACCTCTTCTTCAGGTGAGCCTACTCTCGTTGGGCCTGATGTATCTTTATGGGGTAACAAACTCTTTGAGGAATTTAAATATTGTTATTATCTTGAAACAAGTTGGAAGTTGATACAGAAAACCAAAAATCCCAAATATCTCAGATTTGAACAGAAGAGGGCAGTGTAAACTTCCTTATTTTGGGACTTCGTGAAAATAAACTGGAATAATCTTAATTTGATTCTTAATGTAAAATACCTTTTAAATAGGGATTATGACTTTCACCTTGATTGATATCCACACTTTCAGAGAAACAGGTAACCTTTTTCCAAAAAATATGAATACACAGTGGTTTAATTGAAAACTTTTTTTAACCGTGCTCTGAGATCGGTGCATGGCAGATAGGAATTTCATAGGACAACTGGTACTAGTAGATGGAGACTGACATTAGAAAGGCAGTTAAACAACACAACAATGCCATCTTGGGTGCCTCTCTGGTTCAATATTGTGTTGTTTCACTGACAGAGAGCTTGCCCATGATGACAAAGACTGACACTTAAGCTTAGTTAATGAAGTGAAGTGGAAGACCTCATAGCAGTAGCGCTGTAAGTATGCAGGCGTGGGTATTTGGTGCTCTTAACACCAAGACAGGAATTAAATTCTTCTAGGCTACACGAATTTGATACTATTGGTGAGAGTCGACTTGAAATGCAAACTAAGAAAGACAATAGACAGAAGGGCTGTGCTCAAATGGGAGAAAAACATTTTAAAATAGAAAAACAACGAAGGCTATCGCAACCACAATGTTGTTGGTATTTTGGTGCAGGTAAATTATGGCACTTGGAGCAGCATATACTTTGTGAACAGCCTCTTTCTTTCATTCGAAAATATACTTTAGCAAGTGCCTTTACATTTTTGGGGAAATTTTCCATAGTGTAGGATCGCAGCAGCACAGCTTTGTTGAATCCAGACTTTTGTGTTGACAAAATGGAGGTAGTAGGCCTAGTGAAAATCCAGTGCAAGAACAGCGAGCAAGGAGTACTCACAAGACCCTACCACGTTGTTGTCTTCCTAGAGCATGTGCAGTGGGTGATAGAGTGAGTGATACGTTCCAAGCATGTGGGTTTTGCTGTCGGTGTTATCACAGCAGTGAACTAATTATCTGTTCTGGTGGACACTTAGGTGGTTTCAGGCTTTGTGCTGGAGTATAGAGGTTTTACTAAGTTGCTGTGAGCCCAGGGCTCCTCTACAAGACATGGGGATTCATTTATCATTCAAATGTGCTTGTTAAATGCAACATAACGTATTGTGCAAATGATGCTTCCACCCAGATTAATTCCTTCACCTGTAAATTGCAGGTTAACTCTTTAATATTTGTGATGTTTCCAATCATTCCACAATCTTTCAGGGGTTCTTGGAGGCTGGTTTTGTTCCATGCACATGACCAACTTAAATGTGAAGTACTTTGTGAATTTAGTACTACTTGTCCTATCTATAACTCTACATACTAATACTGTGAGAGATATTCACCTACTGCTCATTGCTTAGCTAACCAGCCTTGCCTCGTTGTATCTCTGCAGGAACAACATGCCAGACTGTCAGAAGCTGCGGGCCAAGCTGAGGAGAAGAAAAGGGGCGCGGGCGTACGCCTGCCAGTGTAGCTGGCACTCTGCTCGAGACCTCACTGACCTGAGAGAACAGCACCAGCTCAAGTGGGTCTGCGGGAAGCATGAAGTATGACAGCCTTCTCGCTATCTCACACACACACATCACTTTGCAGTTACTTGAAAACCAATGTCCTCTTGTTATAGACATCCCAACACACATTTTTCTGCCTTGAGAATGATGTAGGTCTTTCTCTGCATTACATTTAGTGTGTTCTGGGTTTAAAGGTAAATGAACAAGGTAGGTCTTCTGCTATCTTTAGAGATGTGATTTTAGCTAGCTCAGTTTTAAGAGCAGGTACAGTATATGCCAGACCATACTTGTGTGAAAACGGTACTTAGGAAAGATGAGGCGAAATTGAATGAGTCTTTTATGTAAAAATACATTTAAAAAAAATAGTAATGAAGACATTCCATTATCTGGTAGTATTTCATATACAATGCTGTTACATGCATTTCTGTAGCCTTTCCTTCTCGGTCTTAGTTTCTAATTCCCCTGTCCTTTTGTTTATTTCCTCTTCTGTCCCTTTGAGTGAAATGCATTCTGTTTTAAGGGATTTCTGATCTTACCATTCATGTATTGTGTATAACATGAAGGTGAGGTTAGTGTGAAGTTAAATGACGCAAACCTTTCCTGATGCATCTGTGTTAGACATTTAGACAAACATTAAACATTAAAGCATTACTTCACTCTGGCAGTCTAGTAGTTGATACTTTATAAATGAATCATAATCAAATGAAGTAGTCTGTGGATAGTTTATTATATATCTACTAATTCATTCATCATTAGGGAACCCCCCCCCCCAAAAAAAATAAGCTTAACTTCCAAAGACATTAATTTGTTGTGATAGCCCGGTCAGAAGTAGATATTTTGGATTGCAAAACGTGCTCATATTATGTACAAAACATCTGCATATGCGTTTATACACTAGGCTATTCACATCAAGTCATAGTTGAATTAATGTTGAATGCACTTCATTTTTGTTGCTTTTCTCCTTGATAATATTAACGCAATTGAATTTCAAGTTTAAAAAGTTTGATTGACTGTGCTTTGTGTGGCTCAGGTCACCGTATGAATCAATATCAGTGACAGTGCTGTTTGTTCACAATGCTGGTCATTCTGTGCAGTGGAGAAGCGAAGGGGGTTAAGACCGTTGGGCCAGTAACCGAAAGGTCGCTGGTTTGAATCCCCACGCTAACGAGGTGAAAATAAATCTGTCTGTGCCCTTGAGCAAGGGAATTAAACTTAATTGCTCCTGTATGTCTTTCTGGATAATAGCATCTGCTAAAATGTAAATGACTCTGTTTTATAGTTCTCACTTCACTGCTATGTTTGATGAAATGCTAGTAATTTGTTATGTCATCGTAGTCACTGTCAGAAAGAGACTGGTCCGGGTCTTCTTTCACGGTAACATCACCAATCCCCTCTTCATCTTGGACTTCTATGTTCTCATAAAGCTCAGAGGAAGATGAGCTGCTTGAATCATCTGTATAAAAGACTCACATTACCATTTACATACATCCACAATAGGCTACATGTTTTTAGCAATTTGCATCTACAATGCCTTCAGAAAGTATTTACACCAATTGACTTTTTCCATATTTTGTTGTTACACAGCCTGAATTTAAAATGGATTAAATTTAGATTTTGTGTCACTGGCCTACACACAATACCCCATAATGTCAAAGTTGAATTATGTTTGTAGACACTATGTGCAATAATAGTGTTCAACATGATTTTTGAATGACTACCTCATCTCTGTACCCCACACATACAATTATCTGTAAGCAGTGAACTTCAAACCGATTCAACCACAAAGACATTCAAGGTTTTCCATTGCCTCGTAAAGAAGGGCACCTATTGGTAGATGGGTAAAAATAAAAAAGCACACATGGAATATCCCTTTGAGCATAGTAAAGTTTTTCCTTACACTTTGGATGGTGTATCAATATACCCAGTCTCTACAAAGATACATCCTTCCTACTCAGTTGTGGAAGAGGAAGGAAACCACTAAGGGATCATTCATAATTAAAATTCAAATATTTCTAAAAACATGTTTTCACTTTTGTCATTATGGGGTATGTGTTTTTAATTTGTTTTATCCATTTTGAATTCAGACTGTAACAAAGTGGAATAAGTCAAAGGGTATGACTACTTTATGAAGGCAATGAACATTACAGACAGTACATGACTCTAGAATCTACTGCACAGTTGTGATCCGTGTAGGGGAATACAGGTACTTGGTGCCGCCATTGAACATGCCTTTATGTCAAGGACTAGGCTTAATCTTTCTCAAGGGAACCTACCCTTAATCGTAATGCATCAATGTTTGAACATTTTAATCACCCCTTTGCATTAACGGCATAGCCACAGCAAATAGATGAAATGAGGGTGCTGCAGCACCCCCTAATAAATTTAAATTAAGTCATAAATAATTCATACAAATCAGAATTAGTGAACTAGGCCTTAATTACTACTATATGAGCAGAGAAAAATATTCCTCTTCACTCACAGTCGCATAGCAGCCTAGGCCTACTCCCAACTGAAAGCCTGTGACTTGTCAATGTGATTTTGTTTCACTGAATCTCCATCTGTATATTTGGTTAATTCTCTGGCTGGGCAAATAAGTAGAGGTGGTAACTCGTCTATTTGTTTGCTCATCTATCACTGATTAGAAACATTTAGCATGCAATAATGTACCTTAAATCAAGCGAAGGCCTATTATTATGCTCAATAGCGTATAGGCAACTCCAAAAGCCTGCAGAGGTGAAATATGAACAGGAGACTCATGCTTTTGAAAATATAGATTGCTATTATTCTCTATCAGTATCATGATGAAGATACTCTCAATGTAAGACCCTACGCCTACTCCCTATCAAAGTGGAGTGAGGGTAGAAAAGAGATGAAACATGGATCAAAAAAGCATGGGCTTGCCTTGGGCTCTGTTTCAAAATCACTCTTTTTTTTATATGACAGCACTTCCACACGTTGCTGTGACGCAAGTTGTGTGGGGAAAATATGATGTATTTTATTCTGTTATATTTCATTATATTCTCAGCCTACTACAAAATATATGTGTGTTGACTGTGATCAGTGTAGCCCAAGTGTCTTGTCTGTTTAATGAACAAAATAACTTGATTTTATATGCATGGCACAGCCATGTAGCATATCGGCTGCACAGACCAGTAACATCATTAAACTCAAAATATGCCATTCTATTATTTTGAAAATAAATTGTATTGGTCCTATAATGTTTCTTAGGACCTGCCAAAAAGCTAATTCATTATGGATTTCTTTGTGATGGTGTATATTTAATTAATTTATTAAAACAGACATCCACCCACATCTACTCCCACTCCTAATTATGCCGGGAGATATAAAAGGCTTATCCCGGCAAGAATGTGGTAAAAATGGGACTGTGTGAATTGGGTTCTAAAAAACATTGCCAGATAATAAAAAAAATGACAGGCAAAATGCCGTAAAGTCTGTCTATAAAGGGTATTAGTGTCTGTAATCTAATTGACTCTGTCATTCTGAGGTGTAGCTCTCCGTAGCTTAATGGCAGATTAGAGTGAAAAACAGAGCCAGGCAATTTCCTCCATCTGAATGAGGACAGTCTCTTCCGCTCTCTCTCCCTCCCTCTGTTGGATTCAAGCATGTGCCTGCCAGAAATACTACCCTTTCCATTATTCACTGTGATAGTAAATCTGGCGAAAACTAAAGGAATTAAGTACAATTTAAATCCTCACAGATGTTTATGCCCCATACCCAATGGCTCCATCTGTCAGACTACCTTAGTTCTTTGAATTGAGTTTTGACACAACTTGAAATCACATTGGCTTATAAACTTAGAGAAACCTTTGAATATGATTTGTTCTGTTTCTTTCAGGGATTACACCGGTGGCGTCAAATTAATTTGGCAGGTTTTGAAACACAATATGACACCAGCAAGGAGACTGAGAATTAGTCTCTGCAGGGAACATTACACGGTTCAATGGAAATTCTGTCCACCTTTGAAACACACATGCACAGACTCATCAGAAATGTATCAGGTACCTTGATTTTGACTGCTCAGTAGGTGGCAGTTACTGTTCACAGGCTGTTGCTGATCCTGGTGTGTACTGGTTGATTGCACAGGGGAATGTGTATAGGTGTTCTCTGAGGAGAAAATGTGAAAATGTGCTCCCTGTGAAGTAATTACGAATCTACATATTTTCTCCCAAAAACTTTCAAGACAATACTTTCATGTACTGTTCTGTAGTGCAAAAAGCCTTTGCTGTTGTGTCTACCCCATTCAGTGTTTAGACACAGCCAGATGAATTGTGTGTTGTTGTTCCCCTGATTTTGACTTGAACGGACCTGACTGTAGATGCTGTTCCACTGCCATCCCCACGTTGTAGTAGGATTCCCCTGATGATGTACTACTACTCGATCCCAAGGATGGCTCTCTTCCACAGATCAAGTCTGTGAGGGCAGTTTCTCTCAAATCTGGACCTGGGTGGTTAGCATTCCACACAGTTACTCTGTTATCGTTGATTAATGAGAATGGATTTCATAGATGCACTGACTGACTCTGTTGCAGCATTTGCCATTGAGCATTTTAGACTGACCTGAGTCCAGCAGCTCCTTCTCCAGTGTCTCAATGTTCTCATAGCATTCCCCAGAAGACGTGCTGGATGACACCAGCGAATGCACTGGACATACAAATGGTTGTTAGTGTTAGTATGTTACAATAGGGCTCTTATTCAACTTTTCTGTCACCATGGCAAGTTTCAGCAAATTATAACTTTTCTGATTCCTTGTCCTGCAAACGGTTGTAGAAAAGTCTCAGATTTTAAGTGGACATTATGTCCATAGAAGAAACCTGTCGGACATGGACACAATATGATCATGGTAAAAATCTGGTTCACCCAACCCGACAGTAACTTACGACTTTGGGTGGCAGGGTTTTTTCTTTCAATGCCGTTGATTGTCTCAGCAATAATATTATATTTCTCAGGAGCGTCAGAAGTCTCTGCTGTCTGCGTGGTTTCCCATGGCTCTCTGCTTGTGCTTACTCCATTGTCAAGGACCCTGACTAATGAAAACATAAAAGAACATTTGGTTGGCACTGTGAGCAAGTCCTTGGACCACTTTCTCCCTTAATAGCCATGTGTCACTTCCCATCTTTTTTCTTTTAGAATTGCACTATTTATCCAAAACTATGAAGATGAACTGACCAAGTGCAGTAGCCATGGCAACAGAGGGTTGGTCATTGAAGTCATAGTTTTCATAGTCAGAGTCACACAAGGCGTCGGTGTCATTCTGAGAGGGTTGTTGGGAAAGGTACTGTGGAGCTGCATGAAAGGCCACATAGAGAAAATGTATTCTGACAAATGGGACACTTGAACTAATAAGACATTTCCTGAAATTGCAAGTAACTAAAGGGCACAGAGATGACAAGTGCATCGGTAGGAACTCACTGTAATCAGCTGTGTCTGTGGTGACTGTGAGGAGGTTGACTCTCTCCCCTCGGTCAGTGTGTTGAGACTGGATGGACAGCAGACGTCCATCTTGTCTTTGGTGAACCAGAAGTGCTAGTAATGAAGGGAAAGTTTTGCCTTTGAAACTTCTCTTTACCGAAGCTAGGATAATAGATTTGTTGGCCTTTGTTGTCTTTGATGTTGGACAAGAAAATAAGGACAATACATCTCAAAACCAATTAAATATTTTAATTAGACCACTGTCACATATGACACATATTCAAAGCATTATCATCCCTGTGAAATAAAATGTGCTGCTTTTTTAAGTTGGTGTGAAAACAACACTGGTGGTGGGACTCGTTAATGAGCAATCAACCAACCCAGTGGTATGCATACTGTTCCAGTTGGGTGATTTTCTTTGTGTACTGTATTGAATCACATTGCGTTGTGTTGTTGTATTATCATACCATTGAGAAGAATATGTAATACCCTTCAGACAAAGCAATTTCTCAGTGTTAATTACTGCTCATTGATGATAGCATGTTTGTTGTTGTTGGTGTGAACAAATGGGAAGAGTGACAGTTGAGTATGAGGCAATGAAAGAGAAAGAAAAATAGAGAAAAACGATGACTCACCAGCTCTCCTCCTGTAAGACAGGAAGAGTGAAGCATTGGAGAGGAGTGTGAGGAGGAGGGCTATAGACAATGCGATGCAGCCCCAGACAGCAGCTGTGGGAGGAGAGGACCAGCTCTCTGCACTGGTGACTAGTAGAACTGAGCCTGCTGGAAACAAGAACAAATCATAGTGCAGAGTACAGACTAGATAACAAATTCTTCTTGACATGTTCATATGAGCAGAGCAGACACTCTTGTTGTATTATTACACACATGGAGGGTCATGTGTGTCAGCATCTATTGAATGTACCTGTGGTTGAAGTCTGGGTGTTCTGTTCTGCTGTCTCGTTGCCTGGTTGAGATGGAATTCCTGTCAGGGAAATGGAAAAGTCCTAGAGGTGTTAGAGAACTAGAATGTATAAGAGATGCATGGCTCACTTCTCCTGAGTGTTCAAGGCACTCTTGTTTGAAAGACGGGGAAAAGGTTTGTTTAAAAAAACATTTGCTCAAAAATGTAAAATCCAAGAGGAGTTGTGTTTGTCCATCTGTGTATCTAATGATCTACTGAACCAATATCTGACTCTTATTCAAAAGTTAGACATTGCAGTCAATCATTTGGCAATTACTGCAAGGAATGTGTGTGTTTTTACTTAAAAAATGTACTTGAAATGTGTAGGACTCACAGATTGATGGATGTAGCCTTTTGAGTAGGCCTACATAATTAACTATCACTTGAGGTGTTCGAAATTAATCGGAAACATGGTCAACAAATGTGCTGGTTGATAAAATACCTATATTTATGGGAAAGATGTTTGAAAAGGGTATTTTGTTCTTAAATTATATTGTAAATTGGAATGGTAGAGTTATGTCCTTCGTGGAGTTATCAGAATTGTACGGGAAGGTCTGCTCAATCCAAGAGTACAACCAATTGATTACAGCATTGCCCCAAAAATGGAGGAGGCGGGTGGCAGTGGGAGGAGGTAGGGAACTGGTCTGTCTGCCCAATATAAAGGAGAAAATATTCTAAAATAAGTAAATATTTTCTAGAAATAGGCATGGAATAATTGATGAGACAACCCATATTCAAGAATAGCTTGATATATAAATCTCTGGCGGAGGAATAAAAATAGCATAAATAAGAAAGTATACCAGTTTCATTTGAGGACCAGGATGTTGACAACTGTGCCATACAGATTGCAAAATAGTTGGGAAGAGATTTTTGATGTACCGATTCCATGGTACAGGGTGTATGAGTTGATATATAAAACAACGCAAGATTCAAGACTTTGTGCTTTACAGCTAAAATTATTATATAGAATTCTTGCCACCAACAATAGACCATTTATTTTGGTATTGCCCTCAGGTAGTCTGTTTCTGGTCTCAGGTTCAGGAATGGCTGAAAATGCATAGCATTGATCTAAAACTGATCCTAGAAATAGTACTGTTAGGAGATCTGGAGAGACCGGGTCAGTCAATTAATAATATACTTAGTAAAAGTATTTATCTTCAACACGCAATCTGTAGATTCGATTAGATAGATTGAAATTGTACGTTAAACATCATAGCATAGTTGAAAGATATGTGTTGCGTAGAAACACGAAGTGGGTGGCCAGTAGAGATAGATGGGATGGGCTGAGGGAAGCTGAGGGTTGTTATGTGGAATTGGAGACAAGTGGGAGTGGAGTTTCTGTGTGAGAGAGAACAATGGTCAAAAGATAAAGGAGAGAAAAAAGTCTAAATAAAACATAATAAAAGTACATTTGAATGACACTAATTGGCAGTGTTTTTACAACTAATGTCGGTTTGCCTGAGGCTGATGCCGTGCAGGTGTTTGTACACATGCATATACACAAATAAACACATACAAGAACACACATATACATGTAATAATGCCAGACAATCACACAAACATATAAAGTAGGCATTGCTGTTATGATTTCAGTTGTTCTTTATGTCCTTTGTTTTAAATTTAATATAAAAAATATATATATTTGCATTGTTGCTTGCTGTTTTCTTCTGTCTTTTCCTTTTTTCTCTTTAGTTCTCTTGGTTGTTGGTGCATTGGGGGGTTCTTGGGGGTGGGGAATGGATTTATTATTTATTTTATTTTTCTTCCGGGGGGGCTGTGGGAGGGGTCTCGAATGGTTAAAGGACAGCTATTGGGGAACTGTGGGGGGATCTTGGAGGGTTCGGGTTTCAGAAGATTGTGATCATGAAAAAGGAAACTATGACATATTTTATATCACTATCATGCACACGCACCCTCACACATAAGGATGGCTCTGTTGCGGAAAGACTGACACATGTTTGATAGTGTCTTGATGCTGTATTGTTTGTCCTTCATGTTCTAATACTTTAATGTTACCCCTTCCTTGTGTTTTTTGTAATAAATAATTATAAAAGAACAACAACAACAAAAACATGGTCAACAAAAAAATGTCATTTAGATACAAGATTTAAAACCCATGGAAGTGGCGAACAACTGTTGTCATGTTGAGGTCAAGGCCGTTTGGATGTTTTCTCACCAAGGAACTATTGAACTTGGCTCCCAGGTTGAACATCTTTCATTGAGGGTCTTCCTCAGACAGAGCTGTTGCGACGTGGTATTGACATGGTTTGTCTACTTTCTGAGTGACATGCATTACTTAGGCCTGTGTGTTTTTGGGATGCCTGTGTGTTTCTTTTTCCCTTCCCGTTAATGAAAATAACAATAATTAATATGCAAAGCAGCTGTCTCTTTTCGTCTTATGACCTCTCACATCACCTGATCGCTGCATTACTGTAGGAGGATTTGATTCTTGTTCGTCAGTATCAGTGCTGAGTGTGACTGAGACTCTGAGTGCTATCCATTCAGACACACTGATAAGATCACGAGCCAAATCATTCTTGATTCGCAATCATCAGAACCCTGATTGTCGACAGCGTTTAGCGTGCTGAAAATCAGCGCTAAGATGATGGGGACTTGGTTCGCCACCAAGACACCGGATGTTCAATCATGGTAATGTGTTTTACATGTTATTACTGCACTATCCATATTCAGACCAATCTAAGGAGAATATACAAACACTATGTTACAACATAGCTATTTTAAGTAGTGGGTATGACATTGACTTAGCTTCCATTCACGTTTAAAATGTCATTTTTAAATGACATGATTGTGAATACAGTAACTGACAATGATAATATTATAGCTGCAGGCTTACCTGAACAAACCACTGCAGCGTCCTCTTTGTGTCCACAGTCGTTGACTGTCCCCATGGAGGGACACTCCCATAGGTTCCTCTCGCTCCCCCCACAGTTCACCTCATCTAAGAGAACCAGACCAACACCCACTTCAAAAGACCCGTCCTGCCCGCTCACATTTAGGGCAGAGCCACAGCCCAATTGAGCACAGACCACGCCCCCATCTCTCAGGTCCCAACTATCATCACACACCGTTCCCCATTTTTCCTCTCTCCACAACTCCACCCGTCCTTCACAGTGGTGTGAGCCTCCAGCCAATCGCACGGCCTGGTGCCCTGAGGAATGGACAGATCAACCAATCAGTTCATAGATCATCAGTTAACCTCGATAGAAGCTGGGCCTCACTCAGGATCATTAAAAAGCAGCTTGAAAATGGAAGCGTGCTGAAAGGAGGAACTTGTTGCAAAGCGTCCACAAAACACTTGGAGAGCAACCCATATGATGGCTTTCCATTGCATGCAATTTGCAGGCGTTACTGCAACAACGTGTTTGTGGTTGCTCAAGATAAATTGTGCCGATCCAAGCATAAGCTTTGCAATGAGGGTCTTACCACAGATTATCTCAGTCAGGTTAGAGCAGTCTGTGTATGAGAGCTCTGTACAGTTCTCCACCAGTAGGTCTCTGTAGACACACTGGCTCAGACACGTTGAGCTGGAGTAGTTTAATGTAGCTGTGCCATTCTGTCTGCGCTCGTACACTGCCCCGCAGCTCAGGTTGGTACATATGTCCTCCACCACTTTGGCCCACTCTGCAGACCCAAGGTCAAAGGTCACTGGCCTCCACAGCCCTTGATGGAGCACCTCGACAACCCCAGAGCAGTGCTGAGATAGCCTGGGGGGGTGAGATATGGCTGGAGGGATGAAGAGATGCAGAATCAATATGAGAGTGAAATACAGATGTTTATATTTCCCCATGTAGTGTAGCCACATGTACAGTACATGTTATACAGCATAATACACACACATACCCAGACACATTGAATGGCCTAGCTGTTTGTTGGCCTATCGGTTGCTGTGCTCTTTGCAGACGTTCAGCAGAGCAACCACATCCTGTGAGTCATGTCCTGTGGAAATGTCACTGGGTGGTGAATTCGAAGGGGGACACTGAAGTCGACCAACCTGATTCCAGAAACACCACTGGACCAAATACTCACTGTAGTTTCAAACCAATGGACACAGGAGCCTTTGGTACTACATTTCACTCTTCAGTCTTCACTTTTTTCCCTGTTTAAAGGTGTTGGAATTGCACTTCATGTAACTCTGTGTTGTTATGTGTCGAACTGCTTTGCTTTATCTTGGCCAGGTCGCAGTTGTAAATGAGAACTTGTTCTCAACTAGCCTACCTGGTTAAATAAAGGTTAAATCTTTTTTATTTTTTAGGTTCAACAAATAGAGAATAAAAACCAGGTTAGTGTAGTATGATTATAACTGAATAACTGATTGATAGTATTTTTCTTAAAAATCTGAATCCACTGGACCATTTGATATCCTCTATGACACGAATGACAATTGACCCATTATTTTCTTATTTTAATTGTATGTTTGTGTGTTAGAGAGAGCATGTTTGTGTGGGATGTTCCTCCCATCATCATCACGCATCATCATCACCCTCAGAACAATGAAAATATCCTCTCACTATGGCTTAATTGCTGGTGACCTGTATCATTATAGTAAAAAAAAAAAAGCCTTTGCCTCATCTCATTTCGATCTCAGTATAATGGCTTGTGAGCAATCAAGTTCTCTGCAGGATTGTTGCTTGAGGTTGTGTCTCCTCCCTCTAAGAAGCACACAGACACCTTACCCATTCATCCCTCTATTTTAGCACCTAGCAATTTGACTGGATGGGCACGAGGGATTGGAATTTGGGGTTTAGGAAGGAATGGGGGGGGTGGTATTCAGAGAGTAAGATCGATGTAGATTGCAGTGGCCTCCGGACCAAATAAAGCTTGATTGGAGGCTCGGGTTCTGAGGATCTTTTTAGCATAATACCAACCATTTAAATAAAATTGGAACTCACTTAGATTGGATGTCTTCTGCTCATCAGTCTCTCTCGACCCAGAGAAGTTCCCCGGAACAGAGTGGTCTTTATTTAGAAAGGCTGAAATATGACAAACAACAAACTAAACTAAAATAAATGATAAATTATTGCAGTTATGCATAGATGGGAATATTCATGCCGCTGTCCAATCAGTTATTTCAGCCTACTTTGTGTTGTCAATGCTATATGAAGCCCAGGGCACGCAGCAGTACATCACAAAAAAGTTATTGAATTTGGCTCTAATCAGAATAATCTTTTCCATTTTGTAAACTGTCTGTTGGTGGTATTTCAAGGTGGCTACACAATAGTTCAATTAGAAGGATATAATATGGAGTCCTTAAATCACTATATTTACACTGGTTTTCATAACAGCTATTATCAACTGCCTCAATTGGTCAATTTAGTTGTTAGATGGGTATTCAATTAATAACATCTGTGGCTCATTGTTGAATTAATCAATGCAGATCATGCATCATCTTTGTGAAGCAAAATAATATTTTGTTCATGCTTTAACCCATGTCACAGCTCTCCTCAGAAAGCAATGCATTTTGAACTATCACTTTGTTTATGTATCACTCTGTGACAAATTAGTGATTCATACAAAAACTATTACGCTTCAGCCAATCATTGTTTACTATGGTTGGTTGATTTCAATTCCCTGCACTTTTATGTTGCGTCAAGCAGTCTTTGAATTTTAGCTAGCTAGTGTTCGATGAATCGTATTGGCTGTTGCAGTAAACACCTTACATTGGGAAGTAAAGTAATCCTCTGTAAGATTATGCAGCATTTAGCCTACACCTAATTGGCATCACTACGGTCAGACCCTTTATGTATGAATATTTTATTATTTGCTTGAACACACCAACACGTGCTGTCAACAAGTAGAATGAAACGCCATGCACTTGTTTATTCAGACATGAATAAGAAGCAAACAGAAATTAATTAAAAAATATGGTGATGTAGAAGCATAATAAAAAAGCAAATGTGACTCCACTGCCAACTATTTTGATGTGCATATCTTTAGTATTATCAAACATCTCATACAAACAATTCTAAAATACATTTGATGCTGTGTTTGATGTACATAGAGTACAACCGTCATACTTTCCATCAAAAGAGCCGCTGAAGATAATAGAACTGAATACAATCTAAGCAGAAATATTAGATTAAACTGTGTTACCTTGAGAGAGGACCAGAACTGGCAGAAGTATTGCCGTCCTGAACAGTTCCATCTCCCAGAAAACAGTCAGGCCGGGGTCCTTTGAGCATACTCCTCAACAGAAACAACTTTGTTCTTTTAATATTAATAACAATCAAATGAGAAATAATGCACGTTACTGATCTTATCATGAATCAAGCAGTGTGCTATATGTCAGAACTTGTGTACTCACTCTATTTCTGTTTGCACTGCTGCAACTTGTGGTTTCCATGAGCATCGTCTTTGACACAATATCAAATAGGCTTCTGTCTGCAGAGCACACTACTTTCTCAGACACATAGACTGGCTGTGAGATACACCCACTGTGTTAAACACAACTACAAGATGTTCAATTGTTGGCTAACACCCTCAACAACTAATTTTAACCTCCCAACACAACACTCAAAAAAGGTTGAATAAACAAACAAACTCAAATTCATATGCAATTTAAAAGAGGCTTACCCAAATTACTATTATCTCCTTATGTTGATAAAGAGGTGCATGTAAAATGAATCGGACCCAAATAACTCTGTTTGAGGATTCATGAGAACACAATAATACATGGCGTCAGACCGAGGCTCTGCATCTGTCCTCGTGCTCCTAGACCTTAGTGCTGCTTTTGATACCATTGATCACCACATTCTTTTGGAGAGATTGGAAACCCAAATTGGTCTACACGGACAAGTTCTGGCCTGGTTTAGATCTTATCAGTCGGAAAGATATCAGTTTGTCTCTGTGGATGGTTTGTCTTATGACAAATCAGCTGTAAATTTCGGTGTTCCTCAAGGTTCCGTTTTAGGACCACTATTGTTTTCACTATATATTTTACCTCTTGGTGATGTCATTCGGAAACATAATGTTAACTTTCACTGCTATGCGGACGATACACAGCTGTACATTTCAATGAAACATGGTGAGGCGCCAAAATTGCACTCCCTGGAAGCCTGAGTTTCAGACATAAGGAAATGGATGGCGGCAAATATTTTACTTTTAAACTCGGACAAAACAGAGACGCTAGTTCTATGTCCCAAGAAATAAAGAGATCTTCTGTTGGATCTGACAATTAATCTTGATGGTTGTACAGTCATCTCAAATAAAACTGTTAAGGACCTCGGCGTTACTCTGGACCCTGATCTCTCTTTTGACGAACATATCAAGAATATTTCAAGGACAGCTTTTTTCCATCTTCGTAACATTGCAAAAATCTGAAACTTTCTGTCCAAAAATGATGCAGAAAAATGTATCCATGCTTTTGTCACTTCTAGATTAGACTACTGCAATGCTCTACTTTCCGGCTACCCAGATAAAGCACTAAATAAACTATAGTTAGTCCTAAACACGGCTGCTAGAATCTTGACTAGAACCAAAACATTTGATCATAGTACTCCAGTGCTAGCCATTGGCTTCCCGTTAAAGCTAGGGCTGATTTCAAGGTTTTACTGCTAATCTACAAAGCATTACATGGACCTGCTCCTACCTATCTCTCTGATTTGGTTCTGCCATACATACCTACACGTACGCTACTGTCACAAGACGCAGGCCTCCTTATTGACCATAGAATTTCTAAGCAAACAGCTGGAGGCAGGGCTTTTTCCTATTGAGCTCCATTTTTATGGAATGGTCTGCCTATCCATGTGAGAGACGCAGATTTGGTCTCGACCTTTTAGTCTTTACTGAAGACTGCTCTCTTCAGTAGGTCCTATGATTGAGTGTAGTCTGGCCCAGGGGTGTGAAGGTGAACGGAAAGGCACTGGAGCTACGAACCACCCTTGCTGTCTCTGCCTGGCCAGTTCCACTCTCTCCACTGGGATTATCTGCCTCTAACGCTATTATGGGGGCTGAGTCACTGGCTTACTGGTGCTCTTCCATGCCGTCCCTAGGAGAGGTGCGTCACTTGAGTGGGTTGAGTCACTGACGTGATCTTCCTGTCCGGGTTGGCGCCCCCCTCGGGTTCGTGCCGTGGGGGTGGTCTTTGTGGGCTATACTAGGCATGTGGGCTATACTCGGTTCTGGCCTTTCTAGGGAGTTTTTCCTAGCCACCATGCTTTTAAATCTGCATTGCTTGCTGTTTGGGGTTTCAGGCTGGGTTTCTGTACAGCACTTTGTGACATCGGCTGATGTAAAAAGGGCTATATAAATACATTTGATTGATTGACTTGAAAAGCTTTATATGCCAGAACATTTTTGAGAGAAGCTGTAGCCGCTGGCAATACTAAAACTGCATTATTACTGTCTAAATGAAACATTGATCGAAGCGAAGAGATTTTCATCAGTGTTTTACATGGGCTGGAGAAGAATTTAAACACTGTTTGTGTGATTGTGAACAAAGACGAACTCCAATACCATTCAGCTGGTAAATTATAGGCCCAGAGTAGGGGAAGGCATGGAAGGTCTGCCTAGCTGCCTCGACAGTCTTAGCAAATAAAGGAGTTGAGTAGAAGCTGTCCCCATACACAGTAATGGAATCTATTTAAGGCTATTTTATGATAGCACTTCACAAACATCCTGAACTTCAGTAAGCGAGGCCACCATTGTTACCAATAAAGACTACCTCAAACAAGTAAAAGTTTCCCTTTATGTGAGGCAACTGAACTTAACTTAAATGGAAAAGGCCTTGGCTGTACCATAACCTTGAATATAATTGAGTACCCATATACCAAAGGTCATCAAGGTCATTTCATTTGAAATGATTTCTCCAGTCCTTGAAGACACCTCACAAACCTGAGGGCCAGGCAGGAAGTTATTGTGGAACCTTCCTCATCCACACAGCCCAGGCCTATTCCAGTGAATCTAATTAACACTATTGAATCTGCCAGTGCAGGCCTGGCTCTATGGTTGCAGCCTGGAGGCAGGTTTAGGGACGTAAATACAAACTGCCTTTAGCCACCACAGCAGAGCTCCCAAGAGTCAGCCTAGTCAACCTCCCTATTCATTTAACTCTTTAGAGAAAGTGAATCATGCTTCACACACCTTGACCCTGTTTCACCCTGACACCCTTTAGAATTGTGTTTTTCTATTCAGTTGGCTTCTCATTTCATTTGATTCATCATATAGCGCCACAGAAGACTGTGGGCTTCTTAATGCTCTCCATTGAGTCTGAAAGTTTGTTGGAAAACGTACACTACTCAATGAGAGGTGACTTCGCTTTTCTTTCCTGGGGATTGACTGAATACAATAACTTCCTACTATATCAACCATAACAAATACAGTAAACATACAGATGTAGCATCTTAATTTGATCACCCTGTTGCAGGAGAACCTTCCTGCATTGCAGGAATTGTAAAACGTGTAGTGTATTTGAGGTTTAAAAAGGCAGAAGTTTGTAATTTCCACTTTGAAATTTGAGACTTGATTTTCCCCTAGGAAAAATGTATCAACCCCTATACATTTTTTTATGAATTATAATCCACATAATAATTCTAATTTCCTGTTGCTGCAGGATTATTTTCAATGATGACCCTCACTTCTGTCATCTTCTTTCTTTCATCTCCTCTCTGACCCCCACATCTCGTTCCTTTGTATCTTTTGGGGCAGCTTTTATTTAGCTTAATACATGACTGACAACATCTAAACCGCCGATGGCAAAGTAAATAAAGGATTGTCAGGATGTGACAGATGGGTGACTTGCCCAGAGTTCTTCTGGGGGCGGAGTAGACTTTTTAAGTCATGTGTCAATCACGTCTCTCCTAAATGACAGCTCTGCAGACATGCCTGTGAAATGATGGGAACAAATATATAATCAACTGAGTATCCTAATGACTGATACAACAACCGTATAGCGTTGTTTTAGTTAGGTAAGCTGAGGACAATGAAAATCCTTAGTGTTTCATAGCATTAATTATTACTTGAGTTAAACTTATATCTTCAATTTGTATTACAGTACCTTTTATTGTTATCCCTGCAGAATATCTCCAAATGATGCCATGAAGGTCAGTTCCCATGACTAAATGTCTCTTCCTTTTTATATGATAATACAATTCCTACCTACCTTTCCAGTCTGGTGACTTGATCGCCTCCCACCGCCCTCAGGGCCTTGCATAAAGCAATGCCGACCCGTCATTAGCATAATGTGGTCACAATCAGACAATGGGCAATGGAGATTTACCTGTCACAGAGTTGGGCTTGAGCTGTTCTCATCTTATTAAAATGATCACTGTTCCTCCCAATGAAATTGGAACTATGGTCACTTTGTCTCTTTTATTACAATTATTATTACTGTTCCTGCCATTCCTATTGATTATTGAAAGAAACAGTGTTTCAGCTTCAGAGTGATCATTTAGACGAACTCATATTAATCAAAATTAACAAAACCCCAAACAGGTTGAATATTGCATTCTGCATTCAAAATAGTACAGCATTATGAAATCAAATGTTTTGACAAGTTAATTATTTATGTTCCAATTACAATTAGCCTCTTTCACCCCCCATTTAATCTGACTGTTGGTGTCCCTTTGTAAATTTAGGAACCCTATTCAATCACATCATTGTATTAATAAAAACAACTCTTGCACTGGCAGAATTGTTTTGTTCCCAAAACTAAACAATGTTTTCAATAAACTCAAATGCATAAAGGTTAGAACTCTTTGGTTGTCTACTCTGTTGTGCTACAGGACAGCTATCTGCTAGGAAATCAATGACTCGTGTGTAGCTGTGATGTCTACCTTCTCCCGTTTTTGATGGGAAAACAATTTCTGAGTGAATATCTGGGAAATGTATGCTTCACAAAATGCCAGTAACCCAGCAGGCAGATACACGGAGATGCCATTAATATAAATCATCAACTCTTTCATCTGACAGAGGCACATCTCGATTGAAATTAAATTGATAATTTTGGACACAGACTGAATACCAAGCATGTTGGTTTGGTAGTGCAGCAAATATGTTGCCAAGTAATACGAGAATGTGAACAAAATAATTATCAACGAGATTCAGCAAAATTGAATACATTAAATAGAATCGAAAAAAGAAATGAAAGGAGTTGATTACACTCTCAGAGAAAAAGTCAGTAACTCTCTTCCATCCATTCATGTTTTGACTTGTTTTGTAAAGAATTAGTTTCACAGAGAACTTGTGATTTTTTGTAACTTGTCTTTTTGACTCAATCTTTATTTTTTGAAGTTTTACATAGATTATATGCTTTATTTAAGTAATGTCTTTCACAACTCAAACATTAATTTTACAGACATATCTCACTTTTTGAACTAGCCCCAGCATTTGCAGAGGGGTAGTACTTATCAGAAAACAGTAGAGATTGGAGCCAACGTCATGCTTGAATAACCAACAAAAGTTTTTGAGAAATGTCCAAGCTCTGTCTACACTCTGAATACGTCTAGATCATTTACCAGACTTTCAAACTGAGGTCAAAATGTATTTTCAGTTTTATCTTAATTCTTCCCTTTTTCGGACATATGCAGTCTGTTTTGTGAGGACTGTGTTTTGCAAACTAGAAATCTGGGTTAAAGGATAGGAAGAAAGAGAGCAAGGTAATAAGATGGTCAAGATACTCTGGTGATGGTGTACAGCACCCTAACCATCAACATGACAGTCTGATACAGCAACTTCAATGTGAGGAGTAAAAACAAGGTGGCCACAATTGTCAGCCAGCTAAATCATCGGTCAACCAAAAGGAAGGCACGGACTGTTAGTGACCCGTCCCACCCTCTATACACCCTCAGTTCAAGAGGCTTCCCTCTCACATTCTGATGTTATATTGTACTGCAGAGAGCAGATATGTCTGTCTTTCCCCTCAGCTTTGAGGAGCACCAGTCAAAACTCTGACATCTCCCCACATCCCGGCCCTGAAACTATTTCCCCCTGGCATCACTATGTGATGTTGCAGTACTACTTAAGTAGTTTTTTAGGATTTCTGTACTTTACCTTACTATTTATATATTTTTTTACTTCACTACATTCCTAAGGAAAATATGTACTTTTTACTACCATACATTTTCTCTGACACCCAAAAGTACTCGTTACATTTCGAATGCTCAGGCAAGACAGCAATATGGTGCACCTATCAATATAACGGGTTGTCATCCCTACTCTGATCTTTCGGGCTCACTAAACACAAATAATGCATTTGTAAATTATGTCTGAGTGTTTGCCTGGCTGTCCATAGAAAATAAATAAAATAAAAATCTTAATATAAGGAATTTGATGTATAGCATTTACTTTATACTTTTCTCAAGTATGAAAATATAGTACTTTTTCCACCACTGTACTTCAGTACATTTAAAACCAGATACTTTTAGACTTTTACTGAAGTAGTATTTTACTGGGTGACTTTCACTTTTAATTGAGTAATTTTCTATTAAGGTATTGTATCTTTACTCAAGTATGACAATTGAGTACTTTTCCCACCACAGTCTGTAAAGGCAGTTTATTGGATGTTGCTGTGAATTGATGGGGATGGTAATTGAGTGGCAGTTTGAATTGATGGTGGAGATGAATTGAAGACTTAACTGAAATGATAGTAATGGTGGGTGTATGGGAGAAGGTAAAGACAGATATAAGAGTGGTATTTATGTTGACACATCTTCTGTTCCTGTTCATCCCGTCATTTCTCAGTCTGTGTGTAACTATGTCCTAGGCCTGCCTGTTTCCTGTGTGTGGGTGGGTGGGTGGGTGTCTTGGAGAGTAAGTGCCCACAGTCATTAGGATTGAAGAGACAGTAGACATGTTTCCTTTTATTTAAAAAATTCTGTGAAAAAGCTACGCTTTCAGGATTTCATTCATAAAAAGATAAAATATTTGATATTTGTAAAAAATTTACTTCTAAAGAAAAGTAGAAGCACTAAGCCTATAAATATTGATATTTTCAGAATGGAAGACTCCAGGGGAAATAAATCAAAAGTATAGTATTTAACTGCAGCACCAGTTCCACCAAACCCATCTTCATTTGTGTAAGGTTTTGTTGAAAAACTTTGGATAGTGCTAAAACAATGCCATCTTTATGCACGTTCGCTATTAGTCTTTTGGGGTGGGGTTTAAACCACGCTATAAAGTGCCCGGTTAAAGTGCTTAAAAGTGACTCAAATGACTAAGACAAGAATGAACTGAGATTATAATTGTATTTTTCATTGGCCTGGGCGGCCCCTCACAGGAGCCAGGGATGGAGCTGGATCTGCTCCATGGTTGGTCGGTCCGCTGCCTTAGTGCTCAGGCACCAGCGAATCAGCTGACGGCACTCTGGTGGAGAGGAAGTAACAACAGGTATATGATTAGACAGAGGATAACTCCATAATCATCTATTGTAGTATGAGGTTACATCATCTACCCCTTTATGGAAACCTCTTCCCCTACTTCATCCAACCCTCCTTCCCTCATCCCTCTATCTCTGACCGGGGGACAGTCCCTTGGTGAAGCGCACGCGGCCCTTGATGGTCTCTCGGATGGTGCTGAAGGGCAGGAAGCCACATATCAGGTTGTAGAGGGTGATGCCCACCGACCAGACAGTAGCTGGGCCTGCCAGGTACTGTCTATGTAGGAACCACTCTGGAGGGGTGTACTCCAGGGTGCCTGAGAGGGGGCGGACAGACACAGGAAATGTATTGTTCAGTAGCCTTTTTGAAAGCATACTGAGAGCGTAGGCTGCATGCTGAAATCAACAATAGGGCTAAGTGGAGTTTCCGTCATATTGCTTCCACTCTCACTGAGCAATTCTTAGTGATCTGCTCTCTCAACCACCACATTCCCTCCCTTACACTCTCTAAGGTCTCTAACCTGCAAAGTCCTTGTAGGCCGTATTCTTCAGCAGGTCTCCACAGCCAAAGTCGAACAGCTTGACGTGCTGCGAGTCAGTCTGGATCAGCAGGTTCTCTGGCTTGACGTCCCGGTGCAGGACCCCTCGCTCGCTGCAGTGGTTCAGCGCCCTCAACAGCTGCACCATCACCTGGCGCGCTAAGCCCTCGCTCATGGTGCCTCCCCGGTCCTGGCAGAAGGCGATAAGGTCCTGGCAGGGCTCGGGGCGCTCCAGCACCATGATGTAGCGCGATGGCTGGTCAAACCACTCCAGCAGCTGCATGATGTAGGGACACTGTGGCGCCACGTTCACCTGCTTCATCAACGCCACCTCCAGGGGCAGGGGCCCTTCTTGCCCAGGCTGTGTGTGCGTGTGTGTGTGCGTGTGCACGCGTGCAAAGGAGGAAGGGGAGAGTGAACTGCTGTTAGCAATTGCAGTTAGGCTAGCATTAGTAGAGATAACTGATATAACCCCTACAGTAAAATCAACCAGTAGGCTAACACTCACAATGTCCAGCTCCTCCTCAGCTTGGGCCTTGGACACATACTTGATGGCTACCTGTGGGACATGAATAGCAACAACAGTCTAAGTACAGCTGTTACATGTCAAAAATGTGTTGTTATAACATTCTCAGTGCTTTCATGAGAATAATACAAAATGAACTCCTACAGGAGACAGCTGAGGTTGGTCAGGTATGATGAAGGGCTTACAGAAGTAAATGACAAGGTGAAGATATATGAAAGTTATTAAAGGAAAAGCAGTTACACCATCATAAAAAGCCATTATGAAGGAATGTTGTCAGGCTGCTTAGCTGCACTGTGCAATTAAAGCAGACATGAGTTATTTTCCCTTATAAACTGGGTGGTTCCAGCCCTGAATGCTGATTGGTTGACAGCTGTGGTATATGAGACCGTATACCATGGCTATGACAAAAAAAAGTATTTCTACTGCTCTAATTACTTTAGAAACAAATTTATAATAGCAATAAGGCACCTTGGGGGTTTGTGGTATATGACCAATATACCACGGCTAATGGCTGTATCCACGCACGACGCATCGCGGAGTGCCTAAGAACAACCCTTAGCTGTGGTATATTGGCCATGTACCACACCCCCTCGTGCCTTATTGCTTAATTTTTTGCTTAAATCCATCCACCTGACAGGTGTGACATATCAAGAAGCTGATTAAACAGCATGATCATTACACAGGTGGTTCTTGTACTGGGCACAATAAAACGGCACTCTTAAATGTGCAGTTTTGACACACAACACAACACAATGCCACAGATCTCAAAAGTTAGAGGGAGCGCTCAATTTGCAGGAATGTCCACCAGAGCTGTTTTCAGATAATTGAATCTTAATTTCTCTAACATACGCTGCCTCCAACGTCGTTTTAGAGAATTTGGCAGTATGTCCAACCGGCCTCACAACCGCAGACCACGTGTAACCACGCCAGCCCAGGACCTCCACATCTGGTTTCTTCACCTGCGGAATCATCTGAGATCAGCCACCTGGACAGCTGATGAGTATTTCTGTCTGTAATGAAGCCCTTATGTGGGGAAAACCTCATTCTGACTGGCTGGGCCTGGCACCCCAGTTGGTGGCCACCCACGGCTGCGCCCCTGCCCAGTTATGTGAAATACATAGATTAGAGCCTAATGAATGTACTTCAATTGACTGATTTCTTCATATGAACTGTAACTCATTGAGATACTTGCCTGTTGCATTTATATATTTGTTCAGTATAATTACAGGCTCGTTTAATGACTGGGTCATTCTTCCTGATTTGCAAGGGAGCAGCGCAAGATCTCACTAAATGAAAAGAAAGTTGAGATTTTCTATTGAAAAGGAAAGTTTAGTGAGGTTGGGTAACTCATTTCCTACACTGCCACTGTTAGGAAAGGAGAGAGGCTAAATCTGGAGGATAGATGGAGCGAAAGACAGAGAGGGGGGTGAGCAATTATATTGACTGACAGCCCACAGGGAAATAAAATGTACTGTAACAGGAGGACCTAGGTGAGAATAGGCCTGTCAATTCAATGGCCCAAGGCATGTATTACCGCAGAGCAGTCTCAAATGGTGAGTCACAGCTCAGTCCAATTTGGGTTATAGCTTAACACTGGGCCCTGGGTTTGTTCCTGTTTCAGGTCACATTGACTTTGGGTGGCCATGTCACAGTCCAGCAGAGAACCACTGCTCCAGAGGAATATTTAGTCTCCATTCTCTCACCAAGAAAATATCTCAGACTACCATTGCAACTGTATGAGAAGACCAGCCTCAGTTGTATCTTGCCCCCTGGTGGGCCAGGGAAGGTGAGTGTGTGCTTGATCCATGACACTGGACAAGAGTTATGGGAGTTTAGGTGTAAGATGGATCGAGAGCAGCCTCTTTGTTTTAAATACCCTTGGCTGCTTAAATAAGCTACAGTAGCTTCATGCAAAAGCACTGCTTGATTTGGACTGAAATATGTGCCGGTACTCATTTTGGGTGCCGTTACTGTTTACATTTAGGTGCAGGAGCAACACAATACATTTGAGCTAATATTCTATAAAAGGAAAAGGAGTTTAAGCATGTGAGGAGCCGGTACTCAGCTCCAGTGAGCTCCTGCCCAAGTCAAGCACTGTGCAAAAGGAACACAAATCAGTCCACTGCCATAGAGAGCCGACAATCAAAAGCTATAGCATCGATGAGACAGAATGTCTCAAACGATAAGAATATAAGAATTTGCAAGGGAGTGAGGCTGTCTATGATGATTAGATCCCTTGAGTGCGTGAGTAGGAGGACTCTGCGAGTGTGTAAGATTGAGAATGTGAGAGTAGAAACATGTATAAGACTACCAGTCTGTTTCTGCTTTCAACAATTTATCAGTTCTTTGTTGCTTTGCCAAACAAGCAGGACAACAACAAGTTGGCTGAGGCAGAAACAGACTGGGTAAGCAGACTGGCTTAAGATTTTGTATGACACTAAAACAATATTAAGTGTCACACAGACAACATGTGTTTTCACAGGAAAGGGAAGAGTTGTGTGTTGTCTCACCGGCATGCCGTCTGATTTGCGGGTCCCTGCATAGACAGAGCCATAGCCCCCTTTCCCCAGCAACGGCCCCTTTACATACAGCTTTTCCAGCCGGGCTGAAACGAAACAAAGCTGTGAAAATGAATTCCCTCCTGATGGAACCGGAAATGATTTCTGAATCTGTTTGGTGGTCACTTTTACCTTTGCGGTGGCGTTTAGTGGCTTTAGGGCGGGAAGTGGAGGGGCAGTCATCTTTTGCCCCCACCAGGCACAGTGGCCAGGGGCCTTGAGTCTGGTTCAGGGCTGGACCATGGCCTACAGGCTCCATCCAACCCTCCCTGCCTGGGGCCCAGGCCCTGGAGGTCACAGCGTTGCATCTCTGGCTAACATTCCCTGTACGCCGGCACAGGACCTTGGGTGCATGGGGAGCCGGCACAGCAAATATCTCCTGGAAAGCCTTTGGCTCCTTGGACCCGCTACATTCTAAGTCGGGGGAAGCAGTTTTGGCGTTGTGGAACCCAGACCTTTTCCTCTTCCGCCTGCCGCCTCCATTCAGACCCCAACCCTGGTCAGAGCTTTTGGGGACTATAGGGCAAACAGTTAATGATAACATCCTTTAAAACAGATATTTAAATATTAGGTTAACTTTTTTGATAATAACAACAAGGTCAATGTAGTTTGATTATAACATTTCTTCTGTCATTTCCATCCCTTCTCCTTCCATATACCCATTTACAATATAGCCTAAATGTATTTATCTAGCCTACTTTACAAGATTAGGCACCCAGGCTACTTTTTATTTTCGTTTACCTGGAGAGAGAACTTCCTGGGAGCTACGAGTCATCATGGTTGAATTCTATCCTCTTAAATCAGCCATGATTTTAGGTAGGCTGAAACGGATATCAAACCAGATATTTGCGTCTGACAGATTGTCACATGGCCTTAAAAAACACTATTGCTCTGACGTAATGTACAGAGACAATTATGACGTGCCATGATGTAAAACAAAGAGTCGTGCGCGCCAGGTGGCCCACACCTATTGCAAGCAATGACCGCCTGTTTTACGAGTTCAATTGTGCCTGTACATGAACATCCAAAAGAGGGCGCTGTTAGATCTTTCAAAATCGCCTTAAATTGTTGCTTTTACCCAAGATTTCTGAGATGACCCATTCCTCCATTCCATGGGTTAGAAACGAAGAGAAAGGTTCAAAGCCAAGATAAAAGCAGCCCGACCTTGCATTTTGTGACGCCATATGCTAACAATATCACATATATTTTTTTATAAATGTCGAAATCTTCACACCCCTACAACTGTTTTTGAAATCTTGGTCCATGGAGAGAGACCCACATACTGTGCAGGCTTTTGTTTTAACCCATACCAACTGATGAAACTATAGCTGATCAACAACAAAACCTTGACAAATTTAATCAGCTACAAAAAGCCTAATATGACCTAACACTATACAGTCAAACTTTTCATCATCATTAGGCCTACTTGATCTCACATTTTGGTTAAAAAAAATATATATTTGTAAATTCAGTGTTTTTGAGAAAAATGCCCCTAAGCTCTCTGAATCCACAACAAATAAGTTAGGTATGGATTTTGTTGTCAATATCCATACATTTTAAGCTCTGCATAAACACCCAATGTGAAAACATTTTAGAAAATTGGCCAAATATCAATTTGCACTTTGTTGGCGATGACCCTCAGACAAGATTGAAAGAAAGCAGTGGAGAGAGATTAAAAACAGCTCTGTGTGTGTTTGTGTGTGTGTTTATGGACAAAGGCACCTGTGATTTGCTCTCTCTAAACACAGTTCAAACCGTTTCCACCCTCCAAGAATCTAAATATAAAGTGAGGAGGTAAAACTGCTATGTTGTTCTTAGTAATAAGTGGTTATCATACACTATATATACAAAAGTATGTGGAAACCCCTTCAAATTAGTGGATTTGGATATTTCAGCCACACCCGTTGCTGACAGGTGTATAAAATCGAGCACACAGCCATGCAATCACCATAGACAAACATTGGCAGTAGAATGGCCTTACTAAAGAGCTCAGTGATAATCAACGGATGCCACCTTTCCAACAAGTCAGTTCGTCAAATTTCTGCCCTGCTAGAGCTGCCCCGGTCAACTGTAAGTGCTGTTATTGTGAAGTGGGAACGACTAGGAGCAATAACGGCTCAGCCGCGAAGTGGTAGGCCACACAAGCTCACAGAACGGGACTGCCGAGTGCTGAAGTGGGTACAAATTGTCTGTCCTCGGTTGTAACACTCACTACCAACTTCCAAACTGCATCTGGAAGCAACGTCAGCACAATAACTGTTAGTTGGGAGCTTCATGAAATGGGTTTCCATGGCCGAGCAGCCGCACCCAATGCATAGTGCCAACTGTAAAGTTTGGTGGATGAGGAATAATGTCTGGGGCTGTGTTTCATGGTTTGGGCTAGGCCTTTTAGTTCCAGTAAAGGGAAATGTTAAAGCTACAGCATACAATAGCATTCTACACAATTCTGTGCTTCCAACTTTATGGCAACAGTTTGGGGAAGGCCCTTTCCTGTTTCAGCATGACAATGCCCCCATGCCAAATGTCCAGTCTTTTCCAATGTGAAAGAGGTTGGTTAAGGCAATTAAGGCCAGATGGACAAGGCCACAGTTTTTGGAATGATACTCAGCCCTGGCTTGGATATCAGACTCAGGGTTTTCCCCTAACTAAATGTATTTTCTACCTCCACGGGGCTTCTGGTTTGAACAGGAAAGCCACTTGAACCACTCGAGGGCCGGGTGGATGTCAACAGACTGATTTGCATGAGACACAAGGTTGTAATTTGCTATAATTGGAGAAAGTTATAGAAGACGTGCCTATATAATCTAATGAGACATTTCATTAATGAGTCAATTATTGGTTTGAATAGTTTTGTAACACATTCATATACTACCTACTACATTGACAAGCAATTTACAAATGCACTTTTACCACAACAAACCATTATCATCTCCCTCTAAAACAGCTAGACTGCAGACAGGACTGCTAAGTCTGGCTGTTTACTTAGAAAAAATATTCTGTGACTCATTTCCCACCACAACCAAAACCACTTTGAGACCTCAGGTATACTGTTCAATATTGCCTCGGACCGAATGCCCAAGGAGGGAGTAGGTGTGTGATTTCGTAACCAAATATCCTATGAGTGTCATTGAATACACAACATGATTAAACCTCCTCCAGTACGCCCACAACCAGTACGGAATGAAACAGGGAGGGACCTACCTGAATTTGTCCAATAGAAACTGTTTGGACTAATTATTACACCCCTGATGTTCTCCTCCGTTGACCATGAATCCTTTGACAATGAGATTGACGTGGTCGCACCATACACAAACACAGACTCCTTCAGTCAGAAGGGCCTGTAGAAGGCCTGGGCCCAGAACTTGGCCCAAACTCATTTGACATGTTGTAGCAGTTCCAGGAAGACAACAATGTATGTCCATTTCTCGTGCTTTTGTCAAAAATGTGTCCTTTATACACACTGTACAAGGCCAATATACTGTATAGCCATTATACATATGAGGCCAAAGCTTTGTTACGTTGGTGGCAGAAGTGGAATCGTGACCATGACAACCATCACTCCTGAAGTCCTATGAAGGACTAGTTAGTGAGTCAGTGTTGACATGCTTTTCAATAGGGGAGGGTTGTGTAACAACTCTGCAACCCACCACCCAATGGATCCTGCTCCAGACCAGGTTCACAACCCTTTTGAGTCCCTACAGTACTATACTGTAGGTCAGGTCTCCATGATGATACTGATTGGTGTATCACAAAGCACAGACCCCTGCCTCACAACTCTCCATATACCGTTATCCCTGTACTACAGATCACATACCTCAGTAGGCACCCACAATGACTCACATGGGTTACATGGCAAGTTGGTGATTAACACCCAGATAGATGACGTAGGGTTTCTAGAGAACTACAGAAGAAGGGACTTTGGCGCAACAACAATTTCTCACTTACACCAACTGTTGCTGTGATGTTCTGTGTCGAGTGGTCAGAATAACAAGACCAGAGTAAACAATCACTTAGTCAAAAAATAACATTCCACTGTCTCTCTTCTTCGCAATAGCTAAGTCAAGACTCTCTCTCTCTCTCTCTCTTTAGTCGTCTTGTTACTGTTGCTCACTGGAGCTAATTGACAAGGACGGGCGAAGGGTGATTGTCGGTGGTGTGCTTCACACATCTTTGCACTCGTTAACAAGACATCCATTTAATCAAATTTGATCTGTTTGACGGAGACAAAGTAACTCTTTGAAAGTGGAAGTTTAACTTTGAATTACATTGATTTTTGATTTACTGTATTTCTATAGAAATTACAGTTCCCCAATTATCTGCAACAGCTTCACTCTTGCTGATCCTGGCTTTACAGTCATTTGCTTCATACTGAGGTGGACAGACATACATTATTTGCCAGTTACCTGTCAAGTCAGATCAGTGTGATGGACAGAAAACAGGGAATTAAATCTATGCAAGATGTTTGAAAACAGCAGAGGCATCATTTAAAATGTGTGGGGATGGTTGTACTGTTGTAGGTAAAGTACAACATTCTCTTGCCATTGTACCTCTTATTGTCAGTTAGCTATGATTCATCATTGTGAAGCACTGCTGATTACACAATCATAGTCACTATTACTATTATGTTTATTAATGGTCAAAACATTCTTTTACAAGTTCGTTCCATTGTATTTCTGTCAGTAAAGAACATCGTTAAGATCATAATTGCATAGCTGAAGCTTTTCTGACAGCTTTTTGTATTGTTTTCTAGGCCTCTGTCTTTTGAAATGTATCTGACATATTATTGAAGTGACTTTTGTGGGACCCCAACGGGTAACTTCCCCATGTATGTTCATGCATTTCCTATCACAAAAATAAATGAGGAAGTTGCCCGTTGGGGTCTCACAATAAAAGTCACTTCTAAAGTAAAGCATTTCCTATTACAGCCATCACTATTCAAACAATGCACCTCTGTTTCCGATGCAGGGTAGTTCATCACATACCCCACCATGGAGAGACAAGGCAGGCTAACTGAGCACGGGTGTTTAGTTGTTACAACAGTAAGGCTATTAATACATGTGGAGTGAAACAATGTGGCTTTGTAGAATGAAACATGGAACACATACAGCTGCTTTTAAAAACTGCTTTTCCACCTCTATTCATTTGAATCAGTTTCTCATACAAAGCAGTACGAATAAGGTACTCTCAGATAGAAAATGAAAATGAGTTTTAAATATCGCATTTTGTTGCGCCCCTATGTCAAAAAGAAAGTAGAAAAGGAGAACGCCAGGAGAAGGCATTCCAACATCCCCCAGCTCAAAACCGCTGCAATAGAGGATGTATAGCATGTGTGGCATAAACTGTCTAACACACCAGCCTTCTGCGGTAATGTCAATTTCTATTCTCAGTAGGAACACTGTCCCTAGTAGAAGACTGCGACAGTAGGCTACATGCGTCCAGTTTAAGCGTCTGCCAGTAGAAAGTGCCCTGCAGCTTTCGAAGTTACAGCATCAGGACCAGCAATCGCTCCCATCTGTAAGAGAGCAGTCACACACAAGCAGTTCTCACTTTTACACCGAACACCCCACTCAACAGTTGTCTGTGCATTTATTGCATGTTGTTCACAGACAAAGTGGTCTAGCTCCCCGCTGATCACACCACCCAACCGGACCTGAGCAAGTACATCTTGCTTTCTTAGTGGCGTGTTAAACTGTCACATCCCACTGGCAGCTAGCTTAATCGATACCTCTTTTCTCTTCCTCCACCCAGTCTTTGGTTGTCGACCTTCCAGTCTTTAGAGTCCGGATGGACATCAGTGCAGATGGCTCCCAGTCTGATTGTCTGTTGTTTCCTCAGCTTGATGTCGTAGGTTTTAAGCAATCAATACTGCTTTTCTGAAGATGTTGTACACAATTTTTTGTTGCCATGCTGGGGCTGAATCCCCCCCCAGCTTGGACTATTAGGTTTAGTTTGGTCCCAGTCAATATCCTTGACATCATTTGAGTAAGAAAAATCTTAAGATGTATAACTACCACAAGTTTATACTGGCCTGAAAAGGGGGCTATCTATAACACCACATGCAACATTATTACAAAAATCTAAAGTATCAACATACAAATACTAAACCTTCCTATTTTCTCAATGGGATTTCAAAAAAATGATTTGCTGTGAAGTCTCAGTAAAAACTCAATAGCACTTTGACTTCTGTCTGGATAAGTTTAAGTTGCAACAACGGGGTCATAATCCAGGCCAGGTTGCAGCCCTCTGCGGTTTCCATGGGAACTGTACGGTGGAGATTAGCCAGGGGCTGTAGTGAGCAGGACTTGGGCTGGATGGTGTATCAGAGGGACTTGGGCTGGATGGTGTATCAGAGGGATTTGGGCTGGATGGTGTATCAGAGGGACTTGGGCTGGATGGTGTATCAGAGGGATTTGGGCTGGATGGTGTATCAGAGGGACTTGGGCTGGATGGTGTATCAAGAGGGATTTGGAGGCATTTAACCAACTTCAACCTGAACGTTTTGATAGACCTGTACCTGCGGGGAGATGGACAGTAAAATATTCCTATTCCAGATCTTTTCAAACGTTTTTTGCACTTGTTGGACAAGTTAAGCTTCATACATCATTTATTGTTTCAGGGAATGGGATTGGTAAATGTGACAAACAACCATCCCTATAATCTTAACTTTATTTGACTTTATGTTAAGACACCACAGGCTCAGTTGAGGGCCTCTTGATAATTCATCAGAAACGGATGAATGTAAGATGTCGAACAGATAAATGAAAGGACAGCTATGAACATGGCATCTTCAGAATGAGTAAAATAGCATTCAGAAATGCTTGGTGCAGAGCCTGGCAGGATTCCTCAACATTGTGTAAGAACTGGTTACAGTTGCACAATGCGGAGACACAAGGAATTCTGCGATGCTCGGAATAGAAAGCAGTGGCTAATTAAATTCTACTACATAACTAAAAGTGACTTGATCACAAATGTTAAGATATGCATAAGGAAAACAAAATAAGTCTGAGAATTTTCTGGGCTTCCCATTGAGTCACTGGACAAACAGAGCTTGAAAACTGCACTGACAGAGCAGTTTGGCTGCTGGATTATGGCATGATTGTTACGAGCACTACAGGCCATGTGACTATCAGGCAGCCTATGAGGTCATGGGGCAGTCAGTTCTCAGCTCCCCGAGAAGACTGTCGCCACCACCTAGCAAGCTCCCTCTAAACACCATGGTAAATAGTCATTCCCCTCTGAAGCCATGAGGACTTTTTCCAACAAGCCAAAGAAGAGACAGATTTTAGGCAATATGGTATTTATATATTTCAATTCAGAGACAATTAGTATCCAATGATGATATGCTGTATTACATTCAGGTTTAAGCCCTTAAGACTTTGAAAACGAGAATTTAAATGGCAACAGAAAAAAAATATTCTTAAAGACAACAAAAAACACCACCCGAGAACAATGGAGAGAACTTAAATTCCATGAGACTTGAGGTTAACAAACCAAACCAGATAAGCAGGCAAAGAAAACAAACTCAAAAAAGTATGGTATGCGCCCTTTCAGAAATCTCACATTGTTCCCTCAGTTCTGTGTTCAGACATAATTTTTGCTTAACGGGTGTACAATGTTAATTCTCAGGTTGTGTAGGTACCCCTAGCTCACTCTCCTGAGGTGATGTCAGACAGGAAATCCAGTCCTGTCAGTCTATGGTCTCAGAGGCACTGTAGCTCTTGTTTACGACCTCTCTCTAGAGAAAGGGAGTAAAGTGCAGGTGTTGAATCCGGTCCATACATGAAGGTGAGACGAGCACAAGAGACCTGAAACAGCGGCATTTGTATAACTACATAGTATACTGTACAAAACAAACCCCAAACACTATACAAATATACAAAATCAACAGAAGTCATTTCAAAATATTCCTTAAGTGAGGTGAAAGATGAAAAAAAAGTGTTGATTAAGGAAACTACAGATTATGGTAGGATTTGCATTAATATAGATGTGCCCAATATCTGTTTGTTGTTTGAGTATGATGATAAACCTTCAATAGAGTGAGGGATGTAGTATTTTGAGCATCTGCTTCTGCAACAATACAACCTGATAATCAGAGACAATGGGGTAGGAGATTTGTCTCATGTCTTATTGCTTGCCAAAGAGATGGACTTTTATAGGGCTCTACAGTTACTTCTTAGAGAAGCTAAAAAAAAAAGAAAAAAAGGAAAGAAATGATCCCTTTTGTCAGTTCTGTCACTCAAATACACACATCTCAGGATAAACGTTCCATATTACACTGAAAGACTGCAAATTAGTTCAAGTCTTTGCCACCTGTGAGCCTGACTGCTTAGGTGTAAAAACAAGTTGCTTTAAAAAAGGAGAGAAAGGATTCCCATGGAAACACAGGAAGATAAACTATGCCCAGACTGAAAGTGATTGAATTAGATCTGTCTGTCCCAGAGTGTAAAACCTGAAATGGTTAGTGCATTTCCCATTCGCTTCACAGCGTGAAAAAGTGATGGTGGTTGCGGGTAGGTCATTATTAGTCCTCCAACAAGCCTTTCACATGTCAGTGTCAGCTGACACAGAATGGCCATACCTTATAGGGAAGCTCAGTTGGAAGAGGGACACGGGGGGGGGGCAGTCTTGGTTCCTCAGAGAAGTTGATGGTAGACACTTCCTGTAGAGTTCCTGTACGTTATGCAATGATTTCCCGTTCTCTGTTCAGGCAAGTTCAGTTCAGCTTTATTTTCTGACAGGTCAGGATACCCTGGAACTTTGAGGGCAGGTTAGGAAGCAGTCACATACTGAGGAGACCACAGTAAGACAATGGGCTGATTTCCTGATCATCACAGGTCAAGTTTCTGCTCTCACAGCACTCTAGAGGCACTCAGTGGAGACTCCAGCCAGAAACTTGCCAAATACCCTAGACGAACCAAAACCTAACACATAACTATCTCCAACACTGGACAGTACTCTATAAAGCTTCTCCCTACAGCCAATCAGCTTAGGGTTATACCGACAGAACACAGCCTCAAAACAGAAGTTACAGTAGTAGGGTCTACTCTGATGCAATATCTCATTAAAACAGGCCTGCCCAGACAACTCACTTAATCAGAAGGCACTGTGTGAAAATTAAGGTCTGTGTGAGGTACATTTTTGGGATGATTGAATATTTGCATTTCAAATACATGCTATTACAAGCTAAGCTGTGTAGAAAAACTCTTCAACTTCAAAACTGAACGTTGGCCACCACTGTATGCTAAGACATACACACCTAGAGGAGCTTCACCATACAATCATAAAGCTTTAGCTGATTTGTCATAAGCAAATAACTACAAAAGACAGATCAACAGATCAGGCTGTTTCTGTTTCTGGCTTTGATACTGTAATCCTTTGAGAGGTTAGTGAAGGAGGGGTTATTTAGGCTAGAAAATACTGAAGCAGCTACAAACCTAGAAAAAAAAGCACCTATAGGTATTTTACCTGAAATATTTAAATGGGTAGGTTGACCATGTGAAGTGTGACTGAATGCTAATCGCTTCTCCCTGCAGAAATATCCGCATTGAGGCATGTACCTCTTAAGGTTCATCTGTTAAAAAATAAAAAAGGGAAATGAAATCAAGAATATAATAGAAGAGGATGACATTAGCAGAGAGGACAATGAGAGGTGCTACATTACTCCTAGCATCATTCTCTCCTGTTGTGAGGTCCACTGTTTAATGGAGAACAAAGAGGATGACTGTGGAGCACGCCATACAGGAAGCAGCCATACTACAAATAGTGCGTGGGATATTTTTACCGAACTTACAATTCCCATCAGGCATTTCACTATATTATCGTTAAAAAGCATTTATTTCAGCTAGTAGAAAAAAATAACTTTTCTTCATAACACTGCTGTGCGAAGAAAAAATGATAATTATAAATGGAATATTGCTAATTGATTACTAAAAGGGGAAGATGGAAGGCTGTCAGGAGGGCCATTCTCAGTCACTGCTGTCCTCCTCATCTTCGTCGTCCGACACGTTGTTGTACTTTGACCCTGACCGGCTGTAGGAGTCCGAGCGTGGGTCTAAGCCCGTCCCCCCTCCTGCGGAGGCCAGCTGCAGGTAACAGAACTCACACACACGCACCGGCTTGCACGACTGGCTGGGCAGCAGGAATTTCTTGTCAGAGCACGGGCCACAAACCACATAGCCGCACTTGCGGCAATGATGGCGGCGGCTGAGGGGCGTGAACTTGATCTTCTGGCAGCGCATGCAGAGAGTGGCCTCTGAGTCAGGTATCCAGACGGCTGCGTGCTCGCCAGTCGGCGCTTTGCCGCTCTTCTCCAACAGGTCGCCCACGCACTTGCTGATGTGGCTCATCCACTCTGACTTCTCAGTAGCGGTGGCGGCGTAGACAGCGAAAGACTTGGTGGGTGTCTTGATGAGCCAGCCGTTCCGCAGGTCGCCCTCATCAGCCACCGTGTCGATGGTGACGCTCTCCAGCGGGATGATGTGCTGCTTGTTGTACTTCTTCTTCTGGATGACAATGTTGCCGTACACCAGGATGTCGTTGAACAGGAAGAACTGGCGCGCCTTGGGCTTCTTGCGACACAGCTTGGTGAGCACACCCTCACCGATGAGTACGCGGCCCGGTATGACCAGTGGCTGGCCCGCTGCGCCGAAGCAGCCCTCGACTACCTGGATCCGCTTGGAGTTGGCCTCGCTGTTCGCCAGCCGGTCCACCATCTTAGCTTCGCCTGGATCAAAAAGAGAGAGGAGGGAGAGAGAGAAAACTATTGTATTTTAATGTTTTGCAAATACCCCTTCAAAGCTGTGATACAAAGATTGAAAGTGGGAAAAAAAGTGTCATCCAACTAATTGTATTTTAAGAATATGAAAAGCGATATAGGAAATATGTCAGGCAATACAGACGAATTTCAATTGAGAACCTCTCAAAAATGTCCATGGACTAGGCCTGAAGTCTCATTCACTTAGCTGCTTTATTAACTTAAAAGATAAGCTCACTCAAAAAGGAGGATTTTTTATTGGACATCCTACTCCAAAATACATTAACATGTAATTATGTTATCTTCCTTTAAAACGCTTCTGAAAATCGAGGACAGTTTCATTTTCTCTCTTGATCTCAATGACACCACCAGACCATTCTATATTAACCCAAAAAGTAATCTTAGCTAACAATTATCACATACAGCTATTATTAAGGTTGGCTAAAAGATAGTTAGAGGACGCAACATTGTATTTGTCCCATTACGGCAACTGTGAGAGCATGGGTAGCGCCATTGATGCCATCTCCATTTTGAAGTAACAAAGTGAAAGGGTGCATACTGCCACCTGAAGTGTGCTGTTTGAACAGGTATACATTACTGCCACCTGCAGTAATGGAATGTTTTCACACAAGTATAATTCATTGGCTGATCCCTCCTGATGACCTGGATGGAATTATGTGATCCTTCCTTTACTCATGAGAATTCCCACCCTGCTAACTACTTCAAAATGGTGAAAGTCCTCAATAGCGCTGCCCATGCTAAAACGGGCTCTTGGGCTCTCAAATCCTCTCTCTCTATGGGTTGGCTACACTTCCAGGATTTCAAGTTACCTTGGAGGTTCTCGGGCGAGCTGCTGAAAATCTGAGGAAGATATGCAACTTGTTGTAACTTGTCACTCTGATCTTAAAAGTGCGTCTCGGCAGATATCTGTATTTTATTTGTATTTCTTTTTTCAGTGGCGGCACCGCTGCTAAATTAATATAGGGGAAACACTGCTTCAAGGAACACACACACAAACACACAGAGAAGCAAATGCTTAGTATTAATAACTCCCATCGTCCGCAAAAAAGAACCTGGACAACCATTTTAATGAAGGTTGATAGCTGCAGAATAATGGTGTCCACAGAAGATGGGTGTTAAAATCAGAAAGAGTTTAATATGGGTCTTTAAGGGATGGTTCACTGAAATTACTTAATTATGCCCTGTAAGCAGTCGATGGAGAAGGTATGACAATCCATACTTTGGTTTAGTTTGTCTGGCACGGTTTCCAAATGCTAACGTTTTAGCATTTTTGGCACAAATCCCATTCAAGTCATGGGACCGATAGCTTTTCCCCCCCACGCATCATATCCAAATCATCTGAAAGTATCTTGATTGTAAAGCTCAATAAAGTCACTTATTGATGCTATGAACATGAAGCACAAAAAATGCTAATATCAGTCCCATGACTTGGAAAATGTTGAAACAGAAACTAAACCAAAGCATGGATTGCTGTCATACCTTGTCTATAGACCGCTTACAGAGTAAGGAAACCAATATGTCATTTGGGTGAACTATCCCTTTAATGTACCAGTAGAGAATTGCACTGTGACATTATATTCTAACAGGTTGTGATGTACCAGTAGAGAATTGCACTGTGACATTATATTCTAACAGGTTGTGATGTACCAGTAGAGAATTGCACTGTGACATTATATTCTAACAGGTTGTGATGTACCAGTAGAGAATTGCACTGTGACATTATATAATAACAGGTTCTGACGTACCAGTAGAAAAACCAAGCTGCTCCTATCTAACTTTCCTAACGATGACAATCTCCGTTACTCGCTTGCCTCCTTAACCTCGCTCTCTGCCCAGAAGACACCATCTGTCTTTCCCAATCTAATTCCCTCACTCTCTCTATCCTTAGGGAAATCCATCTGCAGCTTCACAGAACCATGGCATGAAACCAGAAAGCCCCATTTGCCCAGGAACACTAAGGTAAACTGCCTAAATGACTACCGACCCATAGCATTCATGTCTGTAGCCATGAAGTGCTTTGAAAGGCTGGTCATGGCTCACATTAACACCATTATCCCAGAAACCATAGACCCACTCCAATTTGCATACCGCCTCAGATCCACAGATGATGCAATCTCTATTGCACTCCACAGTGCTCTTTCCCACCTGGACAAAAGGAACACCTACATGAGAATGCTATTCATTGTAGTGGAGCATGTTGAGAGCTTCAAGTTCCTTAATGTCCACATTACCAACAAACTTTCATGGTCCAAACACACCAAGACAGTCGTGAAGAGGGCACGACAAAGCCTATTCCCCCTCAGGAGACTGAAAAGATTTGGCATGAGTCCTCAGATCCTAAAAAAGTTATACAGCTGCACCATCGAGAGCATCCTGACGGGTTGCATCACTGCCTGGTATGTCAACTGCTCAGCCTCCGACCGCAAGGCACTACAGAGGGTAGTGCGTATGGCTCAGTACATCACCGAGGTCAAGCTTCCTGCAATCCAGGACCTCTATACCAGGCGGTGTCAGAGGAAGGCCCTAAAAATTGTCAAAGACTCCAGCTACCCTAGTCATAGATGTCCTCTCTGCTACCGCATGGCAAGCAGTACCAGAGCGCCAAGTCTAGGTCTAAAAGACTTCTTAACAGCTTCTACCCCCAAGCCATAAGACCCCTGAACATCTAGTCAAAAGTCTACCCCCCGCTACTCTATGGTTATTATCTATGCATAGTCACTTTAACTCTACCTACATGTACATATTACCTCAATTAACCTGTGCCTCCGCACATTGACTCTGTACCGGTACCCCCTGTATGTAGCCTCGCTACTGTTATTTTATACCTCTCTTTTTTTGTTGGTTAAGGGCTTGTAAATAAGCATTTCACTGTAAGGTCTACACCTGTTGTATTCGGCGCAAGTTACAAATAAAATACTACCCTCATCTCTCCCACTCTTTGGAGTGAATCCAAAACTAGCAAAGCAAACACAGAAGTTTATCTGCTTTGACCCAACTTCCAGCAAAGGCACTGAGCGGGAGCTTGTAATTGTACATTCATATAGGTCAAAGGTAATTGATGAGAAAGACGATGGGCTGTGTTTGCCCTGTGGGCCTGGGGATGGTACCCTGAAAAAGGGACAGACTTCAGTTGTTTGAACTGGTGATGCACATGCGTCTGATGCATACGATACTATAGGCACATTGAGTGATCAAAAATAATCTCAAATAAAGCCTACAGATTACATACACAAAGTCTACTCAACTAGGCCATCTCTTGATGTTGATACCAAGACAAATTCAAACTTAGGTACACACCTCTGGCAGATCTCTAATATGGAGTGGATCATAGCAACGCAATGCCACTCCAGGCCTGGCCCCACTGTTGCTGCTCTGGGATTGTGCTAATTAGCAGCAGAAGCTAACACTAACATAAGCACTGGGACCAGGCTACAGGCAGGGAGGGCACACAGGCTCACAGTTATCTGTGCATTAGCCACCTAGCCCAGAGAGCTAACACTATTGACGACAGGTGATATGGAGCCATGGAGTATAGGGCCTTGTGTGCCCCTGCCTGGAGTGGATATTGTTTAGAGACATATTAACCCTGTTAGTGAGGCCTCTCTGCCTACTGCCATGACGACAGGCTTCAGCTGCAGTCAAGAGGAAGATGAGATCTAGAGCCGGGCCTGAGAAAGAAAGGATTGTGTCAGGGAAATGAATCATAGGGAGTTAGGTTAAGAGGAAGATACAAGGCTGCTTGGTCTCTTCATTGGTACTTAATGCCCAATAGAAAGAGAGAAGGCCTAAACCTTTCAACACGTCTGATTACAACAGATGATCTTGATCACGTTACACTGTCAAAAAATGCTTCAATACTTTGCGGTGGTGAGGCTGCATGGAGGCATCGATTCAAACACCTACATGTAAATGGCAAAGGCATACGAAGACACTGACATTCAGCATTTAGGCGTGACGTTCTGCGCCCACCAGGTTAGGCGTGGTCGTTTTCATCTGAAGGGCCCAACATGTTGGGACAAAACCAACTGCCAATCCTGGTTGTGACCGTGTGAACTACTGTGACTCACCTCTGCTTTGCAAAGTTAAACACAGAGTAGAGGGAGGCCTATGCCATTTCAGAGAAAAGTGCTTCAGAGTGAGGCTAGATTTTGCATTAACTTTATACAGTAACAGGCCTAACGTGTCTTAGGCCTATAGTACATGTACTGCTTCAGTGGATTCAATAGATTTAGTTCCGAAGAAGCAGATTCCAGCTCTCACAGCTCTCATCCAAAATAACAGCAGAATGACCTCAGTCTCACTTTCACACCGCCTCCTCTTCAGTGTGACACGCAGTAAACAGATGGGGAAGACAGAAAAACATCTTATGTCCTTTCAGCTTAGCTCAGGTCATACACCACCTTCAGCTCAACGGGTCAACCAGTGCACTGCCTGAAAGAGTAAGCACATGCTGACTGAATTAATTTAGACCTTTTAATACTATGCATGTGCTTGTGCGTGCATGTACTTCTGCTGTCAAATAGGTTAGGGTACACAGGGTCCACTACCTAGTATCGAGTAATCTCGGAAATCCATAACTAAAATCCCACGCAATTGCATCAGATGCTTGATTAAGCTCTGGGGGCAGACTTGCTAGAAAAGATACTAGAACGAGGAGGGGAAGCAGAGCTGTAGCTCCACCCCCTCTCCTTGCAGGTTACAGGCAAGTTTATGGGCCAAATGTCCCCTCGCCTCTCTGAAATGTTAAAGATGTGCACACCTGTGAAATCGTGATTTGTCCAAATGATACGTGACAAAAGAAAATATGCACTGGAACAGGGTAATTAGTCATCGAATCAAACACATGCGTATGTCCACGAAATATTTAGTACTGTTATTAATAATGACAGATAAAAAAGACTTGATTTCAAGAGTAATATCAACAACAAAAAACAAAACATTTTGCAAAAGAACTACCAAGCCAAAACACATACAGGATAACGACCTCCTCACACAAATCTGGACTCCGGTCAGACACCACGCAACAGGTAGCAACAACAACACTTGGGAGTGTTTTAGTTGGTCATTTGCTGATTGGTCGCTCTTGTGCCTCTTGTCTCTGAGTGGACGTACAGGTTGCCAAGTTGACAGGTGGGAGAAGGTTGCCAGGTAGCAGAGGGTAGCAAGGTGGTGAATACACCTCTATCCCAGCACCAGGTTGACTATGGGCTTCCCCATCACCAGCTGGTCCTTTCAGAACCTCATAAGCTTTCCCTCCGCCATCAGTGACACCAGATCTCGGACAGGTTGGGAAAAAGGACAACCTTTTACAGCGCACTCCTCATAGTTTTGGATGCTGGAGTAACAGGACGAAAGACTTCATTTTGAATGACAGGGTTAGCTGACGCCGACACTTGTTGCTATTGCCTACCTCAGGTTACGGGAGAAGCAGGAGCTAAAGATAAACCCATGATTAATAGATTACGAGCTCTGTCCTCGCTCTTTCAGGTTTATTTTTCTAGCCATTTTGCCCAGAATCAGATTGAGATTGTGAAAATACACCCAACATTATGCAGACATGAAAATAGGACTACTTCAGAAAGTCAACACTCATGATGTTAGTTCTTCTTCTCCCCACAACATTTTCTATGTTAGGTTTATATGAGTTTGTGGGGAGGGCCCAATGAACACAGTTGCCACCCTACATCTTCCTGAGGCAACATGAAGGCCAATAATGCTAACATTTTCCATAGGCAGGAGGGCATCCAAGCTACACATGGTGTAATGGTCATTATAAACTAATGGTATAGGAGGAGACACTGCCAATAAACAGCAGCTTTAAAAAGGCCTGGCTCTCATAATGAATGGTTCTTTGCCCTTTCCTTCCTGTAACGTTGAACAGAAGAGGCACTGCATGCAAAACAGTCTTCTTTCAGTCTCAAATTGGGAGACAGTGCATCTAAAAATAATCCAAGGTTTCCCCAGATGGGTCGCCATTGCAAAACAATTGTCTTCATGAAGCAGATGGAGGGAGGCAGCAGGGGACATTGAACCTTTCTCCTCAGTGCTGGGCTCCAACATTACTTAGCCTAACTAACTAACTTTCAATACTCTTTGAGGACCACTGAGTCTGAAATATACCAGCCCACGTCTCATGAACTCTGGCAAGACAGAAGTGACTCAGATACCAAGAGAATGAAAGTGTCAAAATGAAGAAAAGGAGAAAGAGGACTTTGTATGCTCTAACCCAAACAGAAACCTCCAAAACAAGAAAATCGATTAAGATGGTTCGGTTGTTGACAAGGATGCTGCTGCTTTTGCATATGAGAGGTCAAAGACAGGCAGAAACTGCTTCGCCAATAGAAATCCCCGATCACACTAGTAGGCGACGTCATGGCAACGTTGGCTAGCTAAGCTCATGCGTAGAAACACGTCAGCGGGTCTAATGGTCGTCTGGTGCACAACTGCACATGTGCAGGCCGTCAAAGCAAAGGCACTCCTTCGATATAAAGTTGTTTTTGACGAAAATGAAAACGTTCGTTTGTCACTTTAACGAGGTTGGCGTAATAACACGTTTAACTACTTATTAAGACTTCTCAAACCCCAAACCCCGGCCTGCTTAGTCTATTTCGCAAACGTTCCTGGAAGCCTCACAATGTTGCGCCTCTGGGTTTAGAAACTCTTGTGGCGTCTCCTCCTACAGAGGAAGTAATTACCTTGCACACATTCATCTAAAGAGATGAGCATCAAGTTATTTTTACACCTTTCACCAAAACACGAATTCATGACCTTAAAGCAGAAACCAGCAGTTAAAACAATAACAAAGCGACCTCCTCACCAGTTTCAGTGAAAAGTTAAGGGATGGGGCTTGAGAAATGTAACCACTCTCAAATTCATAGAGCTATGGATGCAAGGATTCACCGTCCATGATGTTAAAATTATAGTTTTAACCATGTTTTAAGGCTATATAGGGTTTGCATTTACTTTGTTGACAAAGATTGGGAGTAAAACATGTTTATATTTGGGGTTATGATGCAGCACGACAGTTGAACTTAGGTCATAAGGCAGTTATAAATTATATTCTTCAAGACTCAAATGGGTACATATAATTAATTTACACTGAGTGTACAAAACATTAAGAACACCTGCTTTTTCCATGACAGACTGACCAGGTGAATCCAGTTGAAATCTATGATCCCTGATTGATGTCACTTCAAAATCTGTGTAGATGAAGGGGAAGAGATGGGTTAAAGGATTTTTATGCCTTCAGACAATTGAGACATGAATTGTGTATGTGCCATTCAGAGGGTGAATAGGCTAGACAAAAGTTTGAAGTGCCTTTGAACGGAGTATGGTAGTAGGTGTCAGGTGCACCGGTTTGTGTCACGAACTGCAACACAGCTGGGTTTTCCAATAGTTTCCTGTGTGTATCAAGAATGGTTCACCACCAAAAGGACATCTAGCCAACTTGACAACTGTGGAAAATATTGGTGTCAACACAGCATAGCATCCCTGCGGAACGCTTTCGACACCTTGTAGAATACATGCTCTGAGGGCAAAAAAAAAGTGGGGGGGTGCAACTCAATATTAGGAAGGTGTTCTTAATGTTTTGTACACTCAGTGTATAAGTCTCAAATGGATGTAGAAACTGCTGATTGCCCCTTTAATTGAAGGAAGCATTGCATTGGATGAAAGACGGAGGATAGCATAATTCAACCAGACAGGAAGAGAAGATCCCCCTCAAGCATTTCAGCTATTAAAGTGAAAGTATGACTGCCAAGCTCATGATTCACTACACCTTGGACCATGTAGCACAGGTTGTATGAGGATAAGCACACCCTCACTGTATATGTGACACATTTTACTTCACCACAACTAGCAGGTGTTTATGTAAGCTGACGTACAGTACAGTTATAGGCCTATGCCTCCTCACAGAATGAATGTCACCAGTGACCAGACACCTCCAAAAGAATTTGGGCTACTACTTCACTACACCCAACTCTCTGCTCTTCCTTCTCCTCCAATCCAAATCTCCTCTTATATCGTGCTGAGGTGATTCTACTCGCATCACTGCTTTTTGGTAACAGTAGTAGACTAAATTTCACAGAGTTGTTCCATTTGGTATCTAATTCTGCTCATTTTAAGGATGGCAGGAAGTCCAAGAACCACGAGCTGATGCCCACTCCACAGCCAGCCCCAATCACCAAGGGCAGAACTTACCAGACAGCCAGAAAAAATATGTTGAGTCCTTGGGACTGACAAGTACCATTGCACTGTAGTGTAGCACAGTACAACGAACTTTCAGTACTTTTTCAATAATAGAACATGAAAAACAGTTTGTTACTTTCGGTACTTCTGTCATTGTCAAATGTGCCTCACATCGTCTACTGATTGAGAGAGGATCAAGTATGTCTATCAGGGCAGCCGATGTCCCCTTATAACGGGAGAGCACCGTGCCTGCTCCACTTACTCTTTGCTAGCCTGGCCTGAGGAACCACTGCACTCATTAGCATTACAGGCTAGAACACTTGCAAGAAGATACCAGTAGCTTCTGAGTGGCACAGCGGTCTAAGGCACTGCATCTCAGTGCTAGAGGCATCACTACAGACCCTGGTTCAATTCCAGGCTGTATCACATCCAGCCGTGATTGGGAGTCCCATAGGGCGGCGCACAATTGGCCCAGCGTCGTCCGGGTTAGGGTTTGGCAGATCATCATTGTAAATAAGAATTTGTTCTTAACTGACTTGCCTAGTTTAATAAATACAAATTATAGGCCAACTTTCCTTGCTAGCTGAAGCAAATATCAATTCACTTCCCTAGTAACATGCTTCTGATAATATGTAAACGTTAAGGCAAAATATTGCTGATTGACACCAAAAACTTTACATTTTCATCGTCTCCCCCGATTCACATATCATCTTTTCTCTAGCCTCGAACTGACTGTGTGTGAATGAAGTCAAGGGTCTTAAGAGACTGCGCACACTTTTATACAAATAAAAAGCAGCAAATGTTGATCAGTATAATAAAATAAGTCAAATGTTTTTAATCTGTAGCCGCATGGAAATCAGCCAAAACAAGCTCAATAACTCATGGCATTAAATATGAATATTGAATATGCATTAACCTGTACCGTGGATAGGCCTAGGTTACATCTTGATTTACTCAGTCTATCAATAGACTAAAGCCCTCAAATTCAACTCTGGACCTTGAAGCCAGTTCCACTGCTTTTTCCCCCTCTAACCAGGGACTGATTTAGACCTGGGACACCAGGTGTGTGCAATTAATGATCAAGTAGAACAGAAAGCCAGCAGGCTCTGGACCTCGTAGGGTAAGAGCTGAATACCCCTGGGAATAGAGATTTACTAGGGATCTAAACACGCATTGGTCCCCGGTTCAAATGTTTAAGATATGACTACATCGGTTGGAGGGACCCCAAACCGACCGGTCAGAAGATCCATTAAAACGTTGATCATATGCTGTTACTTTCTTCTTAACTTCCGAAAATACCTCATCTTGTGACAACTGATGTCTCCTCTCCTTCAGTGTCGAGCATGTAACTGTGTTGATAATCATTGATCAACAAGTAATTTTGCATGCCGAACAACCAGAGCTGGGACAGTAAACCGAAAATGATCGACGCCGACCATACCAATCACTTATCGCAGGCATTTCGCTGATATCGTTCATTACGATAAGTAGCCTATTCTAGAGAAATGTGAGGTTTACCAATATAGGTGATCGCTAATGGAACAATTGATGGCTGCAACCATAAAACTAGTAGCTGTAGTTTAAAGTTAGAAAAATAACAACTTGTGCACATTCATGTTTGAACTGTATTGTTGTATTTATCACATCAATACAGGCAATTTATGTCATTATGGATTACCAACAACCCTAGGCAATATAAATAGATTAATCAAACTGTGTACACTGCGTCCCGCGAGGCCACACGTCGCCTCCCGCATTCAAATGTTTGTAAAATGGCTTGTGCAATATTAGGCTTTATTAGTTGATTGTCAACCAATGTAATTTGCTAGGTTATTGTTATCAAATGCGCTGTTGAAAATTGTGTTTTACCGGAATAAAGTAGCCTAAGCTACCACCAGAGATAGTCAGCAGGTTGGCTATAGCCAGATGAGTTATAGCCAACCTGCTGCCTATAGCCAACCTGCTGCCTATAGCCAACCTGCTGATTGGGGCTTAGGGTACATTAGATTTGATTTTGATTGTTCAGGTTCACCATCAGCAACAGTTTTGATAGTTTTCTTTAAACAAAATCAGTGTATATGGTCATTTTTAGATATGATATTATAAACTTTATCCTGTATAAGCGATGTTTGCAATAGTTTTTGCTACCCGCACTGCATGGGCAAAGTGGGGGGAGATATATATAGATTTTAAGTTATCAAAAAAGGTCTAAATCATTCAATTGAGACAGGGCTGAAATCCAAAGTTGTGCTATATATTCATTGGCTATGTCATAGCTAATTTGTAACGATGAATATTGATACATTACTAGGTCAAACACTTTGAATTTGCAAAAATGCCAAATTAATTAGTGGGTGATGGGGATTTCAGATCTAAAGTTTAGGGACAAAAAGCAAACATTATCCCCATTTTTATCCCCATTGGGGTGGTAGATGCCGAGTCATCCTTATGGCTCAGCTCAGGTGCCGACATAAACCATAGACACAGTGAAAGGTCAGCTCAGACAGATTCAGCTTAAAGGCGCCCAGCTCAAACTCCATTAGCTGCAGATTAGAATGGAAAACAAATGTGCTTATATAACAAATGTTAGTGAATCGTATCGTTCCTCTAATCAAACCAAATCGCTCCGAATCATTTAAAACCCCAAAAGTTGCACATCCCTAAGATTTACCATTCAAATAAATGATTACCTTTAGGTAGTTAGTTATTTTTAACCAAAACTCAAATTGTAATGCAATGATATTGATCTCAAAAGATCTGTCTGGTTCAAGTGACATTATGTGACTTTGGCTGATACGCCTTCTTTATTTGTTGTGGTATCGAGTATCGAAGTCAAAAAATGCTGGTATCGTGACAACACTACCGCACTGTGTTATCATCAGCTTACAACAAACAACTTCAGCCTTGCAGAGGACACTCCTGGCTTACCATGAGCACAGCATGTCTACACAGAGGATTACATGATCTCAATATGAGATAAGGGGGTTGTAAATATGTTGTGTCAAGTGGCCGTTTATGTGATATCTAAACAGGTGTGCAGTGCAGCCACATTGACCTGTTGAATAGGACAGGGTTAAGTTAAAGTCAAACCCCTCACTGCAAATATAGGGAGGGTTGGTGACCTTTCAAAACAAGCCATTGGACCTAATAGCCTCTGATGATATAGTGGCATGATGGCATTCTCACTTCACATTTAGGGTACTACAGTCGATATGGTACCCTTTCCCAGATCTGTGCCTCGACTCAATCCTGTCTCGGAGCTCTACGGACAATTTCTTCGACCTTGGTTTTTGCTCTGACATGCACTGTCAACTGTGGGACCTTGTATAGACAGGTGTGTGCACGCCTTCCCAAATCATGTCCAATTAATTGAATTTACCACAGGTAGACTCCAATCATGTTGTATAAACATCTCAAGAATGATCAATGGAAACAGGATGCACCTGAGCTCAATTTTGAGTCTCATTGCAAAGGGTGTCAATACTTATGTAAATAAGATTTGTTTTCTATTTTTAAAACATTTCCAAAAATTACTTAAAACCTGTTTCGCTGTCATTAAGATTGCTGAGTAAAAATGTACATAATCCATTTTAGAATAAGGCTGTAACTTAACAAAATGTGGAGAAGGGGTCTGAATAGTTTCTGAATGCACTGTATTTGTGAAATCCCAATAGAGAACGCCAACTAAATGCTAAAAAGCGCATTGTAAACATTTTGTACAGTTTCTGACCTAAAAAAGTAACTCAAAAATACTACTCACTCATTTTTCTGCACGCACAAAACTAATATTTGCCAGCAAGGCTCTTGATCCAGGACGATATTCTCTGCTGTTACCAAGCGAATGCTTGATTTAGGAATAAGCTAACCACTTAGCTAACTAGCTACTAAATTTGCACACCAAATGCACAACTGCAGACATTTAGCACATTTTAGATTTAACATACGTTATAAAATATATCTAGCTGGCAAACATTTAGTTGTGAATTCAATACTGTAATTAGATACCCTGGCGCATGCTGCACAACAGTGAGTGACTCACAAAGCTCCGGTCTCTCGTCGTTTTCTTGTAAACAAACACCATGTGACACGTGACTGGGGACTACCGTAAACTTCATAAGAATGTGACAGACGAACTGAAGAACGCAATGTTCTTTATCTCCTATAGTATTGCACAAGTTGACTGCAGGTATTTACTTAAAAAGTTTCTACAAATATTCAAATGTATGCCGTGGCTTTTCCAAATACGCCGGTATATACTGCCCAAGCCCAATTCATGACATGCACAATTGCTTGGGACTGTTGTGAATGTGCTCTCTAAACCAGAGCAAGAGGGCAGTCTAACCAAAGCATGTCCAATGCACTGTATTTACAGAATACCCTTATCAATCCAATAGCAACAAGGTTTAATTTGAATTTCAGCTAACCTTTGTTATGGGACCTCTACCTTCAGGTGAAGGTGTGGAGTGGGACATTCCACTGTGTAAATTATTACAGTGAAGCCACCTGTAGATAGGCTAGATTATAACCTTGCGCAGATGAGAGCAAAAAAAAAAAAAGGACAATAAGCATTGGTTCTCGAGGGACAAAAAAATATATATACTCTTAAAATGGCAAATAATTATTCAGCTACTACTCTCTACTGAGAACCTTGGAGGGAAAGCTTTAGTCATTGCCATAACTTGCTGACTCAGAAGCTAGTAAAAAAAAAAGCATTACGCAGAAAGGATGTTAACTTTGACTAGAGGAGGGGAAGCCATCCCCCAGTGTTGTGGGGCTAGGCTATATAAAACCTCTGAATCAATTTATGGAGCAGGCAATGGACCAAATCATTGAAAAATTGACTAAGTGACTGACTCAAATGAACTTGGCAAAAACCATTGAGGTCACCACCCATTGACTTCAGCTGCTGCTCAGGCCAAAAGTTGACACGCTATATACAGTTGAAGTCAGAAGTTTACATACACCTTAGCCAAATACATTTAAACTCAGTTTCACAATTCCTGACATTTAATCCTAGTAAAAATGCCCTGTCTTAGGTCCGTTAGGATCACCACTTTATTTTAAGAATGTGAAATGTCAGAATAATAGTAGAGAAAATTATTTCAGCTTTTATTTATTTCATCACATCACATATACACTCAATTAGTATTTGGTAGCATTGCCTTTAAATTGTTTAACTTGGGTTAAACGTTTTGGGTAGCCTTCCACAAGCTTCACACAATAAGTTGGGTGAATTTTGGCCCATTCCTCCTGACAGAGCTGGTGTAACCGAGTCAGGTTTGTAGGCCTCCTTGCTCGCACACACTTTTTCAGTTCTGCCCACAAATTTTCTATGGGATTGAGGTCAGGGCTTTGTGATGGTCACTCCAATACCTTGACTTTGTTGTCCTTAAGCCATTTTGCCACAACTTTGGAAGTATGCTTGGGGTCATTGTCCATTTGGAAGACCCATTTGCAACCAAGCTTCAACTTCCTGACTGATGTCTTGAGATGTTGCTTCAATATATCTACATAAATGTTCCCTTCCTCATGATGCCTTCTATTTTGTGAAGTGCACCAGTCCCTCCTGCAGCAAAGCACCCCACAACATGATGCTGCCACCCCTGTGCTTCATGGTTGGGATGGTGTTCTTCGGCTTGCGAGCATCCCCCTTTTTCCTCCAAATATAACGATGGTCATTATGGCCAAACAGTTCTATTTTTGTTTCATCAGACCAGAGGACATTTCTCCAAAAAGTACGATCTTTGTCCCCATGTGCAGTTGCAAACCGTAGTCTGGCTTTTTAATGGCGGTTTTGGAGCAGTGGCTTCTTCCTTGCTGAGCGCCCATTCAGGTTATGTCGATATAGGACTGGTTTTACTGTGTACTGTATATAGATACTTTTGTACCCGTTTCCTCCAGCATCTTCACAAGGTCCTTTCTGTTGTTCTGGGATTAATTTGCACTTTTCGCACCAAAGTACATTCATCTCTAGGAGACAGAATGCGTCTCCTTCCTGAATGATATGACGGCTGTGCAGTCCCATGGTGTTTATACTTGCGTACTATTGTTTGTACAGATGAACGTGGTACCTTCAGGTGTTTGGATATTGCTCAAAGGATGAACCAGACATGTGGAGGTCTACAATGTTTTTCTGAGGTCTTGGCTGATTTCTTTTGATTTTCCCATGATGTCAAGCAAACTGGAAACACTTATCTCCCTCACTAGCTTTAAGCACCAGCTGTCAGAGCAGCTCATAGATTACTGCACCTGTACATAGCCCATCTATAATTTAGCCCAAACAACTACCTCTTTACCTACTGTATTTATTTATTTATTTTGCTCCTTTGCACCCCATTATTTCTGTCTCTACTTTGCGCTTTCTTCCACTGCAAACCAACCATTCCAGTGTTTTTATTTTTTATTTTACTTGCTGTGTTGTATTTACTTCGCCACCATGGCCTTTTTTATATTTGTATTTATTTATACATATATTTGTTTGCCTTCACCTCCCTTATCTCACCTCACTTGCTCACATTGTATATAGACTTATTTTTTTCACTGTATTATTGACTATATGTTTGTTTTACTCCATGTGTAACTATGTGTTGTTGTATGTGCCGAACTGCTTTGCTTTATCTTGGCCAGGTCGCAATTGTAAATGAGAACGTGTTCTCAATTTGCCTACCTGGTTAAATAAAGGTTAAATTAAAAAAATTAAAAAAAATAAAAAAAATAAAAGAGGCACAGAGTTTGAAGGTAGGCCTTGAAATACATCCACAGGTACACCTCCAATTGACTCAAATGATGTCAATTAGCCTATCAGAAGCTTCTAAAGCCATGACATAATTCTGGAATTTTCCAAGCTGTTTAAAGGCACAGTCAACTTAGTGTATGTAAACTTCTGACCCACTAGAATTGTGATACAGTGAACTATAAGTGAAATAATCTGTCTGTAAACAATTGTTGGAAAAATTACTTGTGTCATGCACAAAGTAGATGTCCTAACCAACTTGCCAAAACTATAGTTTAACAAGAAATTTGTGGAATGGTTGAAAAGCGAGTTTTAATGACTCCAACCAAAGTGTATGTATACTTCCGACTTCAACTGTATGATCCAAGTACCTTTTTGTCTCACCATTATTTTTTAGGCTAGGCCTATAGGCTGACAACAGAATTTCCACCACTACAATTTGTTGAGCGTGGGAGCTTTAGTAAGTCTAAATCACCATGGAGATCAAGAGTCCGACTGACACGCCTCTTTCCGACCGAGTTGTAGTAGAGGTCAAAAGGCACTGTGTCATGTGGTTGATCCTTAAGCTCTCTGCTTCTATGTGGAGAAGTTGTTGTTACTCATACCACTCACTCAGAAAGCTATGATCGCTCCCTCAGCAGCAGGCAACAGCATTCACTACAGATTGATGTTTAACGTGAAAAAAGGGTAGCTGAGCTCCATATGGGGTTTGAGTATTAACACATGCTATTTTCTGATGACATGTGAATTGGCTGCTCTTCCAAACTCTTTCCAGGTTTTTGGTAGCGCTCGTTAAGCTCAACCATAGGAACAGAACCAGCGAGAGTGAGGAGTTTGGCTACACAGGAATGCACCATAACAACATCTGTTACACTCGTTCAGATGTGCTCATTCGCTCATCATATTCACTTCTGGGACATTTTAATACAAAAGGTAGCAGAGAACGGTAAAAAAGTTGAGTGGTATGTCTTGGAGTTAGCCACTTTGAATAAAACTGTCTTCTAATAGTAATAAAAAAACTAGGCTACTCATGGCCCATCTTGCTAACTGTTTGCTTACCTCCCATTTGCTTACCTCCCAAGTTCTAACAAGTGAAATCCTCTCACAGAAGTGAAGCTCTCAAGTGAAATCCTCTCACAGAGACATACAAAGACAATAAATCAGAAGTAAAAGGCATTGCAAAAGTGAGTCTGAATTGTGCCTTTTCAAAAACACCAGGTGGGAGGCAGGCACAACAAATGCAGAAGTGAAACGCTTACATAATGTGAAGAACCCTCCTGTTGGGACAGGAAACTATTTACCAATACATTATAGGCCTTTCTGTGACAGAACTACTTCCCGGTGAGAAAGATGAGCACAATTGACATACACTACACTGCACCAATCACTTTAGCAAGCTAAACAATATTTGTGAGCTGCTAAAGCGACTGCAACCTATTTGTTTCAGAGTGGGAAGTATTCTAGTGTATTTAATCTGCATCCATTTATAAACAGTGTCATATTGGATTAAATTGGATTACAGGAACCAGAGCAACATTCTGTACCAGTGTGGCAGAGCAGCTAGTTGCCTGAGGCTGGGAGGAGTCCTCCCGGGCAAGTCGATTGCATTTAGCCTCACCTAGGCCTAGCTCGTAGAAAACTTATTTAACACTGTTAAGCTAAAAAAAACAAGGGAGAAAACCGCTGTCAAAAGACTACTTGTAGGTGCTTCTTTGCAGATGCACATTTCATGCTTTGCCTCTGACCATGTGAAACTACGAGGGGAAAAATATGACAGCACCTGTATTCAATAGGCAATAGCCTATTGACACACTTGCACAACCTTGTCCTTTTGCTACTCTACAGTAAAGTGAGCAGTATCAGGCACTGGGTAGTCGTGTGTGTGTAAAAGCAACAGCTAGATTGCTCGATACCTCTAATTTGAACATAATTGTACAACGCTGATGCTCTGACCAGGTTAAAAACTATTGTCTTAATCACAATTTCTTAATCGTGGTCGTAGTGACTGAAAGAGTTGCATATTTTAGCCTTAGCACTACACACCAGATTCAAATCCTCAAGGCTTGATGAGTTAATCATTTGATTCAGATGTGTAGTGCTAAAGCAAAAATATGCCATAAGCAGACGCATTTAGCCAAAGCGACTTGCAGTACGCATGCATACATTTACGTAAGGTTGGTCCCGGGAATCGAACCCACTATTCTGCCGTTGGAGGTGCCATGCTCTAAAAACTGAGCAAGAAAAAAAACTAAAAAGGTGCATCCCTTTGGCTCCTCAGGACAAGGATAAAGTACATTTAATGATACCTGAGCCGTCATTGTGATGGTGTTCTGCATTCAAGTTTCTACAAGTTTAAAATGGTGATTGTTATTTGTCATGATAGCTAGTTGGGTAGCTAGCTAAGTGAGTTGAATCTATTTATGGCCATTGTAAGCTCTCTAGCTACTTAAGCACTGGATGTGGTGATAAACAACAAAACACCTAGCTATCTAAATTCAGTCTAATTCACTAGCCCAATAATGGACTAAAGGAGCCTAGCGTTAATCTCTATTGCATTCCACAGTGCCCTCTGCCACCTGGACAAGAGGAACACCTATGTGAGAACGCTGTTTATTGACTAAAGCTTAGCGTTCCAACACCATAGTGCCCTCCAAGCTCATCACTGAGCTCAGGACCCTGGGACCGAACACATCCCTCTGGATCCTGGACTTCCTGGCGGGCCGACCCCAGGTGGTGAGTATAGGCAATAACACATCCACCACGCTGGCCTTCAACACGGGGGCCCCTCGGGGGTGTGTGCTTAGTCCCCTCCTGTAGCCACACACAACACCATCATTAAGTTTACTGACGACAACGGTGGCAGGCCTGATCAGACACCCCTTAGGCTCCTCAGGACACAGTGGTAGGCAGTGTGGTGCCAGGACAACAACCTCTCCCTAAAAGTCAGCAAGACAAAGTAGCTGATCGTGGACTACAGGAAATGGAGGGCCGACGGTGGAGCCGGTCGAGAGCTTCAAGTTCCTCTGTGTCCACATCACTAAGGAATTATCATGGTCCAAACAGTCGTGAAGAAGGCACGACCACGCCTCGTCCCCCTCAGGAGGCTGAAAAGATTTGGCATTAGGTCCATGATGATACCAGTACCGCAAAACTCGTTAGTGTTGTGGCAAGGAAACCAAACACAAAGCAGACTCAACTTCTTTAGGAAAACAGACCTAATGTTGGAAAAAAACAGTCATCCAGAGCCACATTTATTTATACTGAACCAAAATATAAACACAACATGTAAAGTGTTGTTCCCATGTTCCATGAGCTGAAATAAAAAGATCCCAGGACCTCCACGTCCGGCTTCTTCCACGACGAGATCGTCTGAGACCCGGACAGCTGATGAAACTGAGGAGTATTTCTGACTGTAATAAATCCCTTTGAGGGAAAAACACATTCTGAATGGCTGCGCCCCTGCCCAGTCACATGAAATCCATAGATTAGGGCCTAATGATTTTATTTCAATTAACTGATTTCTTTATATCAACTGTAACTCAGTAAAATCATTGCATATTGCATTTATATTTTTGTTCAGTATATTTTCCAAGATATAGCACACAATATTTGATGTACAAATAGTTTGGTTTGCTTCGCGTTTTCATTTTTGACATTGAAAAAGTATTGTGGTACTGGTATCGCCACAGCCCTATTTGGCATGGGCCCTCAGAGTTCTACAGCTGCACCATTGAAAAGATCTTGAATGGTTGCACCACTTGGTATGGCACCTGGTTGGCATCCAAGTGCAAGGTGTTAATGGTAGTACGTACGGCCCAGTACATCACTGGGGACAAGCTCCCTGCCATCCAGGACCTCTGTACCAGGCAGTGTCAGCGGAAGTCCCTAAAACATTGTCAAAGACTCCAGCCACCCAGGTCATAGACTGTTCGCTCTGCTACTGCACAGCAAGCAGGACCGATGCACCAAGTCTGGAACCAAAAGGACCCTGAACTGCTTCTACCCCCAAGCCATAAGACTGCTAAATAGTTAACCAAATGGCTACCCGGACTATCTGCATTGGCCCTTTTTGCACCAACTCTTTTGACTCATATACGCTGCTGCTACTGTTAATTATCTATCCAGTTGTATAGTAAATTTACACATACCTATATGTACACATCTACCTCAATTACCTCGTACCCCTGCACATCGACTCGGTACCCCATGTATATAGCTTAGTTATCATTACTCATTATGTATTTATTCCTCGTGTTACAATTTTTCAATTATTTATCAATTTCTCTCTCTGCATTGTTGGGAAGGGCCCTTAAGAAAGCATTGATTCTATTGCAATACGGTTCTAGAAACAGAAATCCCTCTACTTACATCTCACAACAACAACAAAAAATTCACAAATTAAAAATACACACTTACTGTACAATGTTTTAACCGGTTAACACAGTTACACCCGACAGTATTTTTCAGTGACAAGATGTTTGTTACACACAGGTGTCAGTGATGCAGATAGCTAATTAGCACAGGATGTTAGTCCACTCTGTCTTCCATAAACTAGTGATGTTACATTTAATACCGGTGCGCGGAGGCAATCGCTAAACAGTTTATTTTGAAGCAGTGTGCAGATGCTTTATCAAAGGCACGTGATCAATGACGTCCGAAGCTTCTTTTCATCTAACAAATTATTATTTGTATTTAACTAGGCAAGTCAGTTAAGAACAAATTCTTATTTACAATGACGGTCTACCGGGGAACAGTGGCTTAACTGCCTTGTTCAGGGGCAGAACGACAGATTTTTACCTTGTCAGCTCAGGGATTGACCAAGCAACCTTTTGGTTACTGGCCCAACGCTCTAACCATTAGGCTACCTGGCGCCAAACACCTGATTGTTTTGGGAGAAGACACAAAGGCTACACTGTGCACGTACTATAGTGTGTGGGATGTCATCTATAATAATTTGGCTGTGCTAAATTGTTTTGACTACCAGGTGCCACTAGTGTACACAGTGTCGATCAAAGCCTCGAGTAATGAACCTATTTGACACAATTGGCTGGAAATGTGCAACGCTTCTGGAAGCTTTGTTTCCCCATCACTACTGAAAACAAGCGGTGTAACATGGAAATATGTCTCTGTGGGAACCATAACCCTATAAAAGGTGTGTGTAATTTAACCTTTGTAGAAAATTATTTCTCTATGATATGCAGTGGTGTTCAGTATTGAAGTAAAAAATACTTTAAAGTACTACGTTAGTTTTTGGGGGTATCTGTACTTTACGGTTTATATTTTTGACAACTTTTACTAAACTACATTCCTGAATAACATGTACCTTTTACTCCATACATGTTCCCTGACAACCAAAAGTACTCGTTACACTGACAAGAAAATGGTCCAATTGACACATTTATCAAGAGAACATCCCTATTCATCCCTACTGTCTCTGAACTGATATTTTGGCAATTCCAATTACTTTTGATAGCTACTTAAGTATATTTAAAACCAAATACTTTGACTTTTACTCAAGTAGCATTTTACTGGGTGACTCATTTTAATTGACTCATTTTCTATTAAGGTATATTTACGTTTACTCAAGTATGACAATTGAGTACTTTTTCCCACCTGCTGATATGAAAGATACGTTCCTTATGTTTTCAAAACCCTACCGCAAACGATGCGTTAACGTTTTAGAACAAGGGTCGGGGCTCTTAAACAAAACACCCTCAGTCAGACGATACTATCGTCAATGGGCGCTAAAGAAGGTAGTTAGCTAACGACGTCTATGGTGTACTGGTTAACTAGCTAACATAGTATCGCTAGATCAACTTAGTTAGTTGCTAGCTACGCCCATTAGCCACAATGTTAATGCAAAGGCTAGCTAAATCCTCCATTCGGTCCCGTTTCCAACTTACTAGCTAACTTAGCTGCTGTGGTGTTAGCGCAGTGCAGTGGACAAGTGGTGAGTTAACGTTAGCTAGCTACAGTAGCTGTGACTATGGCTAAGAATATAACACAAATAGTGAGATATCATTCCAACAAAGCACATACCCGACTTTAACTTCGGCCAGCAATTTACAAGTAACTTGTAGCTTCGTTTTAATGAAATTCCACACTTGTCAGTCGCCCTCTACCTTGCTGTCCGCGGGTAGCGGCTCACTCGTTGCCTTGAAAGTAATACCAATATGGCTACAGGGAGTAGTGGCGTCACTTGACTTGTTCAAAAAATATGGGAGTGTGTGCTGGACTGGGACGTGCAGTCATAAACAGGACGGGTCGGGGATATTGTGGCTCACTGGTGTACAATGGTTTTTGGTCTTTATTTTTCTTATCCATCATTTGTTTCAGGATTGGTCAACAGGCCCTGTTGTGAAGTAGGCAGGGTACTCCACTAGTAAACTGGGATCCAACAATAGTAGAGAAGATAACTGCATGGACTCCCTACTGAGTAAATACTTATGTCATGTTCCACTGCTTAGATGTTTCTGACTCCTGACAGATCTTACAATGCATGATAGGTATTTATCAGCTAACCACATATAGGTTGTGTTCCCCTGCTCATATGTTGCACGCATCAACCAATAGTTGCGTGTCACTTCATTGACTGACAGATTGCTATAACATATAATGTGGTTGGCTAATACTTAAAATACACTATATATACATAAGTATGTGGACCCCCCTTCAAATTACTGGATTCGGCTATTTCAGCCACACCTGTTGCTGACAGGTGTATAACGTCGAGCATACAGCCATTCAATCTACATAGACAAACATTGGCAGTAGAATGGCTTTACTAAAGAGCTCAGTGACTTTAAACGTGGCACTGTCATAGAATGTCACCTTTCCAACAAGCCAGTTCGTCAAATTTCTGCCCTGCTAGAGCTGCCCCGGTCAACTGTAAGTGATGGTATTGCGAGATAGAAATGTCTAGGAGCAACATGGCTCAGTCGCGAAGTGGTAGACCACACAAGCTCACAGAACGGGACCGCCTCGTGCTGAAGTGCGTAGCACGCAAAAAATCTTCTGTCCTCTGTTGCAACACTCACTACCAAGTTCCAAACTGCCTCTGGAAGCAACGTCAGCACAAGAACTGTTCATCAGGAGCTTCATGAAATGGGTTTCCATGGACGAGCGGCCGCACACAAGCCTAAGATCACCATGCGCAATGCCAAGCGTCGACTGGAGTTGTGTAAAGCTCGCCGCCATTGGACTCTGGCGCAGTGGAAACTGAAGTGATATATCAAGCTTCACCATCTGGCAGTCCGAATCTGGGTTTGGCGGATTCGGAGAACGCTACCTCCCCAAATGCATAGTGCCAACTGTAAAGTTCGGTGGAGGAGGAATAATGGTCTGGGGCTGTTTTTCATGGTTTGGGCTAGGCCCCTTAGTTTCAGTGAAGGGAAATCTTTTTTTTTTAAATCTTTTTTTATTTGAATTTTACCCCCTTTTCTCCCCAATTTTCGTGGTATCCAATCGCTAGTAATTACTATCTTGTCTCATCGCTACAACTCCCGTACGGGCTCGGGAGAGACGAAGGTCGAAAGTCATGCGTCCTCCGAAGCACAACCCAACCAAGCCGCACTGCTTCTTAACACAGCGCGCCTCCAACCCGGAAGCCAGCCGCACCAATGTGTCGGAGGAAACACCATGCACCCGCCCCCCTTGGTTAGCGCGCACTGCGCCCCGGCCCGCCACAGGAGTCGCTGGAGCGCGATGAGACAAGGATATCCCTACCGGCCAAACCCTCCCTAACCCGGACGACGCTAGGCCAATTGTGCGTCGCCCCACGGACCCCCCGGTCGCGGCCGGCTGCGTCAGAGCCTGGGCGCGAACCCAGAGACTCTGGTGGCACAGCTAGCACTGCGATGCAGTGCCCTAGACCACTGCGCCACCCGGGAAGTGAAGGGAAATCTTAACGCTACAGCATACAATTACATTCTTGACAATTCTGTGCTTCCAACTTTGTGACAACAATTTGGGGAAGGCCCTTTACTTTTTCAGCATAACAATTACCCCGTGCACAAAGCGAGGTCCATACAGAAATGGTTTGCTGAGATCGATGTGGAAGAACTTGACTGGCCAGCACTTACTCTTGTGGCTGAATGGAAGCAAGTCCCTGCTGCAATGTTACAACATCTAGTGGAAAGCCTTCCCATAAGAGTGGACGCTGTTATAATTCCATATTAATGCCCATGATTTTGGAATGAGATGTTCAACGAGCAGGTGTCCACATACTTTTGATCATGTAGTGTACCTATCCAGGCATTGTAAGATTTGGCATGCATCACCAACACCTGGTCAGAGGAACGCGTCCCAGATATTATAGCAATGTTTCAGTCGATGGCACGCAACCGTTATTTTTTTGCTTTGGACGCATTGATGTCGGAAGTCTGAGATTTCCGAGTTCCCAGTTGTTTTTGAACGCAGCATTAAGTCAGGAACGGACTACCATACAGCACTTTCCCATCAAGCCCATCTGCTTTCTCTTCTATACTGAACAGAAATATGCAAGAATTTCAAAGATTTTACTGAGTTACAGTTCATATAAGGAAATAAGTCAATTTAAATAAATTCATTAGGCTCTAATCTATGGAATTCACATTACTGGGCAGGGGTGCAACCATGGGTTGGCCTGGGAGGGCATCGGCCCACCCATTTGGCAGCCAGGCCCACACACTGGGGAGCCAGGCCCAGCCAATCAGAATGAGTTTTTCCCCACAAAAGGGCTTTATTACAGACAGAAATACTCCTCAGTGTACTGCGGTTGTGAGGCCGGTTTGACATACTGTTGAAAATCTCTAAAACGACATTGGAGGCGGCTTGTGGTAGAGAAATGAACATTCAATTATCCGGCAACAGCGCTGGTGGAGTCAGCATGCCAATTGAGCTCTCCCTCAAAACTTGAGACATCTGTGGCATTGTGTTGTGTGACAAAACTGCACATTTTAGAGTGTTATTTTATTGTCCCCAGCACAAGGTGCACCTGTATAATGATCATGCTTAATCATGTTTAATCAACTTCTTGATATGCCACACCTGTCAGGTGGATGGATTATCTTGGCAAAGGAGAAATTCTCACTAACGGATATAAACTAATTTGTGCACAAAATTTTAGAGAAATAAGGTTTTTGTGCATATGGACATTTCTGTGATTCTTCATTTCAGCTCATGAAACACGGGACCAATACTTTACATGTTGCATTTATATTTTTGTGTAGTTAAGAGGATCAGGAGAATGCCACATCCTTGCTCCTCTCTAAACTTTATCCTCCAACGCCTAGATCTTTAAATATGGAACACACTCTTAATAGAGGTGAATATAGCCTGGAGGATCATGTAAGCATGGACAACCATCTAGTACACACAGCCATAGCACTAGTAGGTCAGGGATATCCAAGAACACTCAGAAAACATGTTCCAGTACATGTTCCTGTACAATTCATTGTACATCTAATTCAGTGCACCTGAATGTTTCACACTTTTATGAGGAGCATATTCCTTGGTCTCTAGCAGCTGATTCTGACCCAGGCTAGGAGTTAGAGCATAGAGCCAGGCTAGGAGTTAGAGCACAATGATAATGCACTGATTATTATCTGAACTACATTGACTGATCATGAACACACACAACAGGTTAAATTGTAGTCCAAAAACCTGGTGTGTAGAGACTAGTCTGTTCAATTGAAGTGTGTACTCTGGTGACTACAAGGAAAAGACTCCTCTGGGCAAGTTCCAAAAACCGAATTGAGAGCAAAGGGAGAAATAACATTCGTATCAGCTCGAGTGGCCTCAAGGAGATTTAGTTAAATCCCAGCTTCATCCTCTAGACCCGTCAAACTTAACTCTGGACCTCGAAGCCAGTTATAATGCATTATTTCATTGTTCCCCTCTAATAAGGGACTGATTTAGACCTGGGACACCGGGTGTCTGCAATTAATTATCAGGTAGAACAGAAAACCAGAAGGAAGTGAATACCTTTTCTCTAGACTCTTTCTCTCCAGGTAGATACTAATGGACATTTAAGGAATTTACACAAAGTACCTTTTTTTTTTACCAAAGCCATGTTTTTGTGTTTTCTAAATCCCGTGCATTTATTTTTATCTCATCTCCGTGATAAGTGATAAGACTTCTCAAGTTTTCCCTTTTTGACGTTCCACATCTGTTTTGAGGCCCTGTTGTTGTTCAACAGTGGTAGGTTCTCTCCTATCACTGTTGAATTGCGATAAAGGCAATATTGACTGTTGCATCTGGTGAGATGGGCATGATGCCAACTGCATGTCTTCCTCTGTTTATGGAGCTTTGCAGAGCTGGGACCTGAGTCACACGTGGTGACCCTGGATTAGGGAATATTACCACTACACTACACCCACTATGGCATGAGATTATTATTTTGTTTTTCTTTGTGTCTACTTCTGCCCGATCAAAGCTAAAGCCGAAAATCCATGTTACAGAGTGCTTAGACAATCACGTTTAATCTGTGCAGTATTGTATGATTTTAGTCAACCAAACCACACCAACATCTGTCCTTCTACTGGATTTCATCTAGCAGGGTCAGACCTAGTAGGCTTTAGGGAGATGGATGGGTAGACAAAATCAGGTTGCCGCTGTTGGAGAACTAGGGCCATTAATCTGATGACCCCAACACCACAGGGCAGTGATAGTGGAGTTTTATGACAAATAGGGGTTTTAACAGTCCTGTATAAATTCCCAACCTGGTCACTCACACCATGACAACCAACTGATACTTTCCTCCTCATCTCTCCACTGGATACGATATACAGTTGAAGTCAGAAGTTTACATACACTTAGGTTGGAGTCATTAAAACTTGTTTTTCAACCACTCCACACATTTCAAACTCTAGTTTTGGCAAGTCGGTTAGGACATCTACTTTGTGCATGACACGAGTCATTTTCCCAACAATTGTTTACAAACAGATTATTTCACTTATAATTCACTGTATCACAATTCCAGTGGGTCAGAAGTTTACATACACTAAGTTGACTGTGCCTTTAAACAGCTTGGAAAATTCCAGAAAATGATGGCATGGCTTTAGAAGCTTCTGATAGGCTAATTGACATCATTTGAGTCAATTGGAGGTGTACCTGTGGATGTATTTCAAGGCCTACCTTCAAACTCAGTGCCTCTTTGCTTGACATCATGGGAAAATGAAAGGAAATCAGCCAAGACCCCAGAAAAAAATTGTAGACCTCCACAAGTCTGGTTCATCCTTGGAAGCAATTTCCAAAAGCCTGAAGGTACCACGTTCATCTGTACAAACAATAGTACGCAAGTATAAACACCATGGGACTGCACAGCCGTCATATCATTCAGGAAGAAGACGCGTTTTGTCTCCTAGAGATGAACGTACTTTGGTGCGAAAAGTGCAAATCAATCCCAGAACAACAGCAAAGGACCTTGTGAAGATGCTGGAGGAAACAGGTACAAAAGTATCTATATACACAGTAAAACGAGTCCTATATCGACATAACCTGAAAGGGTGCTCAGCAAGGAAGAAGCCACTGCTCCAAAACCGCCATAAAAAAGACAGACTACGGTTTGCAACTGCACATGGGGACAAAGATCGTACTTTTTCGAGAAATGTCCTCTGGTCTGATGAAACAAAAATAGAACTGTTTGGCCATAATGACCATCGTTATGTTTGAAGGAAAAAGGGAGATGCTCGCAAGCCGAAGAACACCATCCCAACCATGAAGCATGGGGTGGCAGCATCATGTTGTGGGGTTGCATTGCTGCAGGAGGGACTGGTGCACGTAACAAAATAGAAGGCATCATGAGGTAGGAAAATTATGTGGTTATATTGAAGCAACATCTCAAGACATCAGTCAGGAAGTTTTTTTTTCTTCTTTTTTTGCTGTCTGGACAGTGAAACAGCACCTCTCTGTCTCAGTATGTGTAGACCATGTATCTGATGCTGTCTGGACAGTGAAACAACACCTCTCTGTCTCAGTATGTGTAGACCATGTATCTGATGCTGTCTGGACAGTGAAACAATGCCCGTCTGTCTCAGTATGTGTAGCCTATAGAATGTTATACAGTGCCTTCGGAAAGCATCCAGACCCCTTGACCTCCTCCACACCTTGCTACGCCACAGCCCCACTCAAAAATGGACCCCCAAAAAAATTCCCCCTCATCAATCTACACACAATACCCCACAATGACAAAGCAAAAAAAGTTTTTAAAAAATTATAAAATGAAATATTACATTTACATAGGTATTCAGACCCTTTACTCAGTACTTTGTTGAAGCACCTTTGACAGTGATTACAGCCTCAATTCTGCTTGGGTCAGTCAGGAAGTTAAAGCTTGGTCGCAAATGGGTCTTCCAAATGGACAATGACCCCAAGCATACTTCCAAAGTTGTGGCAAAATGGCTTAAGGACAACAAAGTTAAGGTATTGGAGTGGCCATCACAAAGCCCTGACCTCACACTTATAGAAAATTTGTGGGCAGAACTGAAAAAGCGTGTGCGAGCAAGGAGGCCTACAAACCTGACTCGGTTACACCAGCTCTATCAGAAGGAATGGGCCAAAATTCACCCAATTTATTGTGTGATGCTTGTGGAAGGCTACCCAAAACGTTTGATCCAAGTTAAACAATTTAAAGGCATTGCTACCAAATACTAATTTAGTGTATGTAAACTTCTGACCCACTAGGAATGTGATGAAAGAAATAAAAGCTGAAATAAATCATTCTCACTGCTATTATTCTGACATTTCACATTCTTAAAATAAAGTGGTGAACCAAACTGACCTAAAACAGGGAATTTTTACTAGGATTAAATGTCAGGTATTGTGAAAAACTGAGTTTAAATGTATTTGGCTAAGGTGTATGTAAACTTCCGACTTCAACTGTAAATTGGCAGGTTTGTCATCCCAAAAGTGTGCAAAGCAAACCTCATATGTCAAAAAAACTATTTAAACATAAATATTGTCATCAAGGACATCAGCCAATGGGGTTGAATCTGCCTGCGTAAAAATGTAATCTCTAGTTCTGCCTATAATATTCGACCATGCAGTGAACATACAGTCATACTGACGTCAAGCCCTGTCCAGTCATATCTTCCCGGACTGACTGGGTCTGGTCCTCGTCTCCAAGAGTCATCTGAAAAAGTGGGTTTGAGAATAGTAATCTGTCATAGTTCATTATTTTATGAGAGGGATTATATATGGAATATTTCAATTGGAGCAAAAGATGCAGCCACTGTGTAGGCCTATGTGTGCCCAATAAAGCATATTGGTGAATTTTATATCTAATAATTTGAACATCTATTTAAAGTAAGTGAGGTGTTTCTACCATCTGCAATAACGACTCTTATAATTGCGATTGGCCTACTGTATAACAATAGCCTAGAATATTATGTTTTTAGTACATTTTATCGTCTTTTTTTCATTATTATCAAATATTAGGGTTGCAAGATTTCCGTTATGAAATCCACTTTACCAATAATATAATCTGTATTTACTATTCCAGCTGCTGTCATGACTATATATGACGTCATTGCTTTACTCGTAGTGACAGCTCGACGCGAGACAGCACAGCGCGTGCCCTGTCCTGGAGTCAAATATGTTTACCACAGCTGTTCTTGCTGTAACATGCAGTTGAAGAGAGGAAGATAGTCATCCTTATTACAGTAACTTCAGTTCATGGTCTGTTTCTCATATAGACCAATCATGCTGCCAGAGGGAACCGAGCCGACAAACTGTACTCTGTGTTGCTGGGCTGTGACCAACAAGATTTTGATGGTCGTTTTTATGGTCATCTTGATTTTTGCTATCTTGTTCGGCAACTCCGTGACATTAGCCGTACTGTGCGGAACTAAGCACTTTCATACGCCCCAGGGATATCTGAAAGCGTCGCTAGCGGTGGCTGACTTGGCGGTAGGGATATTCGTGGTGCCCGTCTCCGTTTACGCAGAGGTGTCGCTTATGTTGAACAACTCCGCGCCAGAATGGATCGTGAACAATTCACAAGCAGCAACTTTTCACCCGTGCAATTTAATTGGCCCCATTTTTGCTGGCTGCACCTTTGTGTCCATTACGACTATATTTTTCCTTACTATCGAACGGAGCATCGCAGTTTTGAGGCCGTTGCACAAGGAATCAGTCATTACGCGCAAACGGACCACTATCCTCATACTCTTCTCATGGATGGGAAGTTTCTTTCTGGCAGTGTCTCCGATGATTTTCAGCAATGAAATTGCCCTTGAATATAACCTTTGTAGTAGAATGTGCAATTACGCACTGGGCACCATCGACACGTTTCCTTCCCAGGCATGGAACATTCTCCTGCTCTTTCCCGCGTTTGATTTCACACTCCTTGGTGGAACCGTGGTGATAAATATAAATTTCATTGTCTAGCATACGCCAGAACTCAAAGCAGAGAAAACATCTGGCTGAAAGCGAAAGCCAAAGCGGCTCCAAACCCACTTTCTCCGATATCAAGGCTGCCAAAACGATAGGGACCTTAACGCTGGCTTTTACGTTATCCTTCACCCCCATTGCTGTCTTTGTCGTGGGAAATGTTATTGGAAACGAATGGTGCAACTTTTCGCTTTTTGCTTTTTGGATACTGACGACGAATAGCTGTTGGAATGTTATAATATACAGCGTGAGAGACCAGAAGTTTAGGCTGCGCGCGCACAAGCTTCTGATTCCTTCCCAAATCAAGAATGTCTCCAAGACCTCAAAAACGGGGGACATTTTGTCTTAATCTCATTTTGACATTTCTGTACATGTCGAAAAGACGGACTTATGATAATGGTACCAAAGACAATGTAATAACGAAAGCAAAGCAGCCTACAGAGAAATGCTAGGCTATAGTATCTATGTGATCGATGCTTTACGCACACACCTGTTAGGGCAGGGATCATCAACTAGGTTCAGCCGCAGGCAGATTTTTTGGTTAAGGGGCAGTAACATAATTACAAATAATGTGTCGACTACACATTTACCGCAAGAAGCCCAAATAGATAATATTTGACTATAACAATAATTTCAAACATTGCTTATATTTGTTTACGATCACATAACCTGAGTATACCAAACATTAGGAAAACCAATGCTTCCCACAGTTGTGTCAAATGGGCTGGATGTCTTTGGGTGGCGGACTATTCTTGATACACACGGGAAACTGTTAAACGTGAATAACCCAGCAGTATTGCGGTTCTTGACACAAACCGGTGCGCCTGGCAACTACTACCATAACTCGTTCAAAGGCACTTACATTTTTTGTCTTGCCCATTCACCCTCTGAATGGCACACATACACAATCCATGTCTCAATTGTATCAAGGTTTAAAAATCCTTCCTTAACTAGTCTCCTCCCCTTCATATACACTGATTGAAGTGGATTTAATACAGTGACATCAATAAGCGATCATAGCTTTCACCTAGATTTACCTGGTCTGTCTATGTCATGTAAAGAGGTGTTCTTAATGTTTTGTCTACTCAGTGTATATTTCTCCAATTTTTGGAATACTTTGGAACAGATTCCAAAAATTCAAATCACTTGGAGCTGATTTGCTGGTGTTTTCCCAGTCTTTTATGTCCAACAATAAAAAATAAAATTACATCATAAAAGCATAACACGTTTTCAAATATGATGGTATAGCAGCTTTGTCTTACTTAGGCTATGTCATGTTCAGCGCACACTTAGCCATTTTGTGAAATGATTGTTTTTAGTTAGCAATACTTGTCTGCGTGTAAACTGTGTGTACTGCATTTGCTCAAATATGTGGTATTATTGACACAATGTGTTCTCTGACTATTAAAAATAAATGTATTTTTGTTACAAATACAATTTAGGGAGCCTGTTCAGATGGGTGGAAGTCGCACTTTCTATTATCACCATAATCACAGACGGGAGCTACACCTCACCTCACTCTGATAGGCTACTTTGGGGTAGAGCGGCGTGTGAGGGCGCAGAGGGTCAATCTCAACATTAACAAGAACATGGCAGCATATTAATTTGTTTTGTGCAGAAATTATAATAGTTGGATATTAAAATGGTAGCCTGAAAGGAATGAATACGATGATGATGAAGAAGATGTGTAATGCGTCTGTTCTATTATAGGTGTCCTATAGGCAGGCCGAAGTGTCCATCATTGTCAATCTGATTACGCATACACCCACTCGTACGCGCACGCACATACACACAGGGAGAAAATATTCAAACGTTGCCAGTGGTAATCTTGAGCAGAGTTGGAATTTTTCTAAACCGGTCTTAAATTTCGTTTTTGGGATTACGGCTCCGCGGAGCTGCAATCATGAGTTTCTTCTCTGATATCCAGCCTTGCGCTGCCACTCTTTTTCGTGGCGACTGACCATTCACATGAGAACCATCGCGCATATGCTCTTCGCCCCCCCACTCGCGCGCTAGCTGTGCGCTTAAAGGTCTCTCCTCAGTTCACTTCATAGATCTAGGAGCGTGCATGCGCTTGGCTGGATCCTTTTTGGGGGGAGCAACGCGCACCTTTAGTAACATGACGCTCTAACACAGGGGTGTATGGGCAAACTTTTTGACTGAGGGCCACATCGGGATTTTGAAATTCAACAGAGGGATGCATTTTTGGGGGGGATCAATTGTTTGTTAAAATCCCTTTGCGGGGCCTCCCAAGTAGCGCAGCGGTCTAAGGCATCACTACAGACCCGGGTTCAATCCCAGGCTGTGTCACAGCTGGCCGTGACTGGGAGACCCATGAGGCGGCGCACAATTGGCCCAGCATCGTCCGGGTTAGGAGAGGGTTTGGAAGGCCGAGATTTCCTTGTCCCATCGTGCTCCAGCAACTCCTGTGGTGGGCCGGGCGCATGCACACTGACACGGTCGCCAGGTGTACGGTATTTCCTCCAACACATTGGTGCGGCTGGCTTCCGGCTTAAGTGGGCATTGTGTCAAGAAACAGTGCGGCTTGGCTGGGTCGTGTTTTGGAGGACCCACGGCTCTCGACCTTCGCCTCTCCCGAGTCCATACGGGAGTTGCAGCGATAGGACAATTGGATACCACGAAATTGTGGAGAAAAACGAGCAACAAAATATGTATAATTTTATTTTTATGTCTCATGGGCCGGATTTTTAATGTCTCATGGGCCAGAAGTACGGCCCCCTTGCTCTAGCAGGTCCATATGTCCTAGACCCACGAATAGCAACATACACAAGGTGGCGATAGCAGAGATTTTGTTGTCCGTCTTACCATTTGTGGCAAAAATTAAAAATAATCATCTTGAAAACATCACCACTGTTAGCTAATTTAAAAGAACTGCACTGCAACTGCAAATGTGAATAGTAGCTATTGTAAGGAAAGTTTAGGTTTGCTTATTTGAAATTCGTGGCAGCGTCCCCTCTCTTTAGACCCATTGTAAACAAAGACAGGTTATTTATTAATTGTTTGTACTACACCTGGAGTTAGGAGGAAAGCCCTGGAAAGTGTGCCAGTCACGTTTCTGTGCAGATGGTTTTTATCCCCTACCAAGATTCTCTGCTTAGCCCCTTCTAAGGCCATGAGACCAATATATACTGAACACAAATATAAAGGCAACATGTAAAGTGTTGTTCCCATGTTTCTTGAGCTGAAATAAAAGATCCAATACATTTTCCATACACACAAAAATGTATCTCAAATGTTGTGCACAAATTTGTTTACATCTGTGTTAGTGTTAATTTCTCTTTTGGCAAGATAATCCATCCACTTGACAGGTGTGGCATATCAAGAAGCTGATTAAAAAGCATGATCATTACACATGTGCACCTTGTGCTGGGGACAATAAAAGGCCACTCTAAAATGTGCAGTTTAGTCACAGATGCCACAGATGTCTCAAGTTTTGAGGGAGCGTGCAATTTGCATGCTGACTGCAGGAATGTCCACCTTTCTCTACCATTTCTCTATGTCTGGGATCTTTTCTTTCAGCTCATGAAACACGGGAACAAGACTTTACATGTTGCCTTTATATTTTTTGTTACAACGTCGTTTTAGAAAATTTGTCAGTACATCCAGTTGGGCTCACTTACGCCGACCATGTTTAACCATGCCAGTCCAGAACCTCCACATCTGGCTTCTTCACCTGCGGGATCGTCTGAGACCAGCCATCCAGACAGCTGATGGAACCGAGGAGTATTTCTCTCTGTAATAAATTTGTGGGGAAAAACTCAATCTGATTGGCTGGGCTTGGCTCCCCAGTGGGTGGGCCTGGCTCCCAAATGGGTGAGCCTATGCCCTCCCAGGCGCCAGCCATGGCTGCGCCCCTGCCCAGTCATGTGAAATCTATAGATTAGAGCCTAATTTATTTATTTCCATTGACAGATTTCCTTATTTGAACTGTAACTAGGTAAAATCGTTGCATGTTGCGTTTATATTTTTGTTCAGTATACTGTATATCCTCTTTCTTCTCAGAATTACATATGTTACTAAGGCATCTGGACCAATGGTGAAGTTGACAAAGAGAGAGAGAGAGACTGCAATAAATGTACATACACATGGTGAGGTTGACATTTGTACGTCACCGCAGAGAGAGGGAGAGAGAGACAGAGCGACTGCACTGCAATACATGCACACACGCTCTCTTTCTCTCACACACACACACACACACACACATTGAAGTTACCTACAATCCTCTTTAGAAAGACACAATAGTTCTACTGAAATAACCTTTGATTATGGGTCTCGCAGTAGCTAACAGGCAACACGGCGCTGACATACCTCAGACTTAATTTGTGGCATTATTACCTTTGTTGTTTAGATGAAAAGGCTCATGTTTACTTCACTTCAATAAATAGCTTTCAAAATGTAAAGTGCAAAACAAATGATGGGAATAAGGATCCTTTCTTCAGCTGAGTGAATAAGATTGACCTTAATCTAAGAGAGTCCAAAGGCATTTGTCTTCCCTCTCTCATGTCATTATTTTTTTTTTTTCACTCTTCCTTCATTATCCAAGGCTATAACTAGCCTAACTAACTAGCCTAACCACCATGAGCTTCATGCTGATACTGGAAATATAAGAACAAATTGGTTATCAAGAAGTAGCCCCTGAAGTGATTATAGCAGGCCACAGCAGGCTTCTACATTATTCACACAAGAGCTAAAAAGGGTAACAGTTCAAAAATAATATTTGAGCTTTCTGTCAAGCACTTTCACAGCCTATCACATACAGTGTTACTATGGGGTGAAGTCCACTTTGACAACAATTATGTGAAAAGTAGGCATACTATGTGACAAAATTAAATTAGCAGAACGCAGAGCCATTTTCATTACACTCATAACCCAGCAGCAGATGAAAGGAGCACATCCAGTATTTCAATTTCTTCATTTTCTTCATTTGACACTCCTAAATGACAAAACACTATCAGCTTTAAGAGACTTAGTGTATATGTCCAGTGCTTATAAAAAACAATGTACTATATTTCCCCATGTTTCTCTCTATTTACTAACGTAATTGCCTCTAGATATGAAAATCTGAGAAGCAAGATGCCATGACTAAGGGGTGTAAGTTGATGTTGCTGTCTTTCTCAGCAAGTAGTTATGAAATATTAATGATATTGATTCGGTTGCCCCTTTTTTGATGTGTTTGATTTAGCATGCACTCTCCTTCAGCGTTATTTACAGTATATTCAGCATACGATTGTTGTGATTGACATTTCTATCTTGTAGGCTACATCAAGTCCATAATGTTAACCAAGTGTTTCCAACCAGTAAACCACACAACAGTAGAACTTCATGAAATACCCAAGTTCTCTGAATAAACCCATACAACCTTGAGGTTCTTATGTAACATCACAGTAATGACATAGAATAACATCTAAAATAGGTTGCCATGGAAAATAATAGAAGAGGAGAAGTTGCTTTAAGAAGTACATCAAATCTATGGCTAAAAGGATTGTAGTGTTTGTTCGGTGCATGTGGGAGGGCTTTTCAGGTGGTTTAAGAGTTAGTCCTTTACAGCTCCTCTGTAAACATCTATTGTGGGGGAACCAGGGAGTATTTAAGTACCTCCCAGAGATACATTTTGTAATCTCCATAAAAACCGAACGCCTTAGTGAATCGAAACCCGGAACAGTGTGTCCAGCAGGATAAGTCAGAAATATAATTCTTATGCTACATAACACTCTAGGATTCATGTACTCATCAAAATGCTGTTTACAGAAGGAGACCAGATGTATTAAACTGCATTCATTTAAACATGTCTAGGGCCTGAGTATGCAGTTTGTTTGGACCTGTTTGAAGCAACAGAAGTCCTGTGACTGGTATGGGTGATATATTCATTATCTCTACCTGCCAGAAATTTCAAAGGATAAAATGTGAATAGTGGACTTGACAAGAGAGAAATGATAAACTCAGTTTATTCCATTATCTATTCCCAGCCTACTCTTCTCTGATGATTTCCCCTCTTGTCTCATTATGCAACCCTGCTGAGGGAATGTGGCATGTTAATTGCTTAATTAACTCAGCAACCACACATGTGGAAGCACCGGCTTTCAATATATTTTGTATTTCTCATTTACTCAAGTGTTTCCATTATTTTGTCAGTTACCTGTATTTTAGCTGGCAAGGTTGGTAGACTTTAGAAAAGCAAGCAATTACTAAATGTACTGGATAAGACTCACATTCTTTTCAATCTTTTACCCAGATTTTAGCAGAGATACAGGGAAGCATATTAAGTTTCTTAAAAATAAGAAACACCAGTCAGGAGGATAGACAGCTCAAGAGGAAAATAGCAAATGATGGTCACACCAGATTTTCTGATCCACGCCCCTACTTTTCTTAAAGGTACCTGTGACCAATCGATGCATATCTGTATTCCCAGTCATCTAAAATCCATAGATTACGACCTAATTTATTTATTTTCATTAGGTCGTAATCTAATTTAGATGAACTGTAACTCAGTAAAATCTTTGAAATTGTTCCATGTTGCATTTATATTTTTGTTTGGTACAGAATGGATCAAGAGCTGGGATGGACCTATATTTCCTGCAATATGGAATTAGTAGGCTTTTGACTACAGGGAACCTTGTCAAGTCACATAGGGTTCAGCACACAATTTACATTTAATCTCAATATGTTGTGCATCACAGCAATTTATTTAGCTTGACAATCCCATCAAATGCAATTCTGCATTTAGACACTAAATGGTTATATAAAAGTAAAATTGGCATCATGTTGATGCAATTAAGTTGTACATCTAGACCACAGGTCAACATCTCTTGGATTAGTGTGCCTATAGTACTTAGAATAACAATCAACATCTTTACCATTGACACAATTTATCAGTCTTGGAAGGATGAGCAGGTTTCCACAGCAACAGACCATAATACGACCTATTAATGATGCTTGATCATTAGCATTCTAGTTGGGGGCTTGATGACTCATACCTGGTTCGCTCTCTCCTCCTTTGAAGTATAACAGGACCAGATGCTTTGTACCAGCAGCAGTGCCACTACACCAATCGTTCTAGGTTCACACAGTTCAGTTAGTCTTGAACCACCCCACTGACATTCTAGCAATACTTAGTAAGACAAGAAAAGTGTCATCTACTGGAAGAAACATTTTCTTAGCATATTATAGGTCACCCTTCAGACTGCAAGTCACTTTTCAACAAAGTCATCATTCCTACATTATTAAACAAACTGTTTTCAAGAGAACACATCGGCACAATGCAGGAAGTTAAATGGCGAGGTGACAATCAAGTTGGTTTCATTCTGATCCACTGGGCACACACTGGTTGAATAAATGTGTGTATAAAATAAAATGACGCTGAACCAATGTGGAATAGAACACTTTGGATGAGACCAGTGTTCTCTCTCTGAAAGAGACAGTGGCAGTACTATAGAGAACTGACTCGCCATCACACACCATATTTGGCCATCACATGCTGGCATCTTGGTTTAAAAAAAAGGTGCATTTGATTTGAGTTCTGCCTGTGTGCATGTTATTTTATTTTGGCCGTCACAGGCTTGGCGACGAAAAATTCATAAATTGTGACAATGCTCGCTCATCTTGGGTGGGGGTATAAACCAACCTATCAAACATCCTTTGATCCTAGGTCTCTTCTAGCGTCTTTCTCCCTCTCGCTGTCTCTCCCTTTGGAAGTACAAGGCCCTTCTCATCAAAACATGGCACTTGTCCAGGACTTCACTGGATTGCTTCAACTTCATTTTATCAGTAGTCCATTTACTGCATCAAAATTGCCATGGTAGGATGAAACATCGATCTAACGAATGGCCACAGGGATTTGCATGTATGAGAAACAGCCTTAAGGGGACAGAAGTAGCACAGAGGGTGGCTTGGGAACATAGAACCCAATGAATCACTGGAAGGCAACAGCTCTCTGCATCATTGAGACCAGGCAGAAAAAGTGTGATGGGAGGACTTTCCCTTCTGTTAAGGGCAGAAGGGCTTGGGTAGCCTAGTCTGAAGAGGTCATTATCAGGGTCTGGAATACACTGACTTCACAACAGGGAGGAAAATACATCATTTATCATAAATAATAAAACTACCCTGGGTGAACGACCTGGCCCTCTCTGTGACATTCTTTAAGGTGAAGCCTTATAGAGTTTCCTGCTTTTGAAGAATAAAACCTAAAAGTACATAAACCGTTCAAAACGGCCCTTTTCTTTTCAACTCCACAACCTGGCATCTGGTCCAGATCAAAACGATCAACTGGAGGCGGAAATTCTCTGGTAAACTAAGCACTACGCTAATTACACACTTGCATCCTACTTTAGCTGTAAACGGTTGTCAGGAACAACAGTACCATATCATTTTGTGCTGGTAAAAAGCTATGTTGTGAATGTATACAGCCTGTTCCACAAATATGACAGTGATAATCACACTTAAGTCACGTAAAAAGCTCTAAATTTTATTTAAATGTCATCATTATGTCATTGTGACTTAAGTACTGTTATTATGGTTGTAACATCTTTATTTAAAAGCTTTAAAAAGGGGCGAAAACACAGACCAACATGGCTACACGATTTATTACTGAAAATATTCAATATATCAGGGCATCAGTTCAGTCTCCAGTACTGTAGTTATTGCTTTACAATAATCTGTCTGTGGTCCTCAGCTGTCTAGTCTACAACAGGGAATAACACAGGTGAACTGGTTTAGATGGCAGAGGCATGTTTTAGATCAGAATCCTTTTCTGGGGAGTGCTGACATCATAGATGGAGGAGTCTCTTGAAATCCACTGTTGTAGATTGGTCTACTTAGAATCCAACATACGAGACCGGGACTTTGGGAAATCGGATGTTTATACCTGGTATAAATTACAATAGGGCAAACGATAAGGTCCCACCATACAGGTCAATAGGTCTTTTTCCAGGAGCGAATATAAAGCTGGATGGGGATCAGTGGGTTTCTTTTCTGTAGGCTGGGATGGAACACATCAAAGTCTACACGCTGCACCCTTTGAAGGTAGTCCTCCAGCACCACCTAGAACAGCAGCCAGAAAGAGGGAAACAGCATCCACAGCATCAACACGCGGTGTGTGTGTCAGTCCTTATACTCTACATGTGGTAGCTAGAGTGAGCATTATCTGAGCTGAAGAAAGTGCTTCCTCTTTGCCCTAGACGCACAAAGTCAGCCCGGTGTAAAACATGACTCAGCAGCTGAGAGGAAGGAGCCTTTAAGGCGTCAGAACAGATTAACATAGTTATAGCACCGGCAGCAATAGAACATCATATTTGTGGAAATTGTCCTGGATAGAGAGGAACACAGAACTGAGTGGATTAATGTTCTCTCTTTCTCTAATTACCATCATGCCCCTGCTGGTTGGAGCACTCAAGCATTGTGACCATCCACCCTTCAAAACATAAACACACGATGCGGGGCATTTGTCGACCTCAAATTCTTCACCTTGGCCTCATTCTCAAGGCTCTGGTTAATATGTTCTGCCCTTCCTTTATTGCTCTCTTTCATGCCTCTTCTCTGTGGGGAATCAGACTGCTTTTGAGAGTGCCAGTAGTAAGAGCCCATAATGCAGTCCCTTGGTGGTCTGTCTGGTGCGATTAAATTGGAGCATTAAAAAGGTCTGTCTGGCCAACTGATGGGGAGCATGCTGTGATGGGAGGGAGGGATAGGCAAGACAGCCATGTCAGGATATTGGAAGGTGGTTGAGGAGGAGAAAGGACCGTTCAACAGATGCTGCTCCTCCTTACCTAGGTTGGAGGATTAAAATGATAAGAGAACTTGAAGTGAAACTAACACACAGACCTGGTCTCTTCCCTGGTGCCAGGACTAAAGAAGCCCCATAGATCAGTTCATGAGTCTTGTCTTCGGTCAACGTTTTAGTAAATATGACCCTTTTCAAGATGTTATGTCAGTCACAGTGACCACAACCTAACCCAATAAATGCTAATCATTCTTATAATAATAACACCAACAACCCACCGTTTGGAGGAAGGCAGGGAAAGCGGAAGATGGTATGTTCTTGCTGAATGATCTGGCCTGTGGAGACAAAAGGTTCAAACTGAGTAAAATGACCAACACAGGCTAATTAAGATATAATCTGTTTTATAACAAATGGAGGTCTGTAGACATGCAAAAATCAATGCATATACAAAACATGCAAAAATCAATGCATATACAAAACACCAGTAGCTACTTAATTTCGGCCTGCTTCTCTTTTCAATCCCTTTTGTGTACAAACAAGCCTTAATTAACTTGAAGCTCACAATAAAACAAAGTTACAAGTATCATCAACGTTAATTGATTATGTACACTACCGTTCAAAAGTTTGGGGTCACTTAGAAATGTCCTTGTTTTCATGGAAAACAGACTTGAAATTAGTTGCAAAATGAATAGGAAATATAGTCAAGACATTGACAAGGTTATAAATAATGATTTTTCCATTGAAATAATAAATTGTGTCCTTCAAAATTTGTTTTCAAAGAATTCTCGATTTGCAGCAATTACAGCCTTGCAGACCTTTGGCATTCACAGCGTTGTACGAGATCTTCAGTTTCTTGGAAATTTCTCCCATGGAATAGCCTTCATTTCTCAGAACAAGAATAGACTGACTAGTTTCAGAAGAAAGTCCTTTGTTTCTGGCCATTTTGAGCCTGTAATCAAACCCACAAATGCTGATGATCCAGATACTCAACTAGTCTAAAGAAGGCCAGTTTTATTGCTTCTTTAAATCAGCAACAGTTTTCAGCTGTGCTAACATAATTGCAAAAGGGTTTTCTAATGATCAATTAGCTAATCCAAGTTTATCATTTTAAAAGGCTAACACAACGTGCCATTGGAACACAGGAGTGATGGTTGCTGATAATGGGCCTCTGTACGCCTATGTAGATATTCCATAAAAAATCTGCCGTTTCCAGCTACAATAGTCATTTACAACATTAACAATGTCTACACTGTATTTCTGATCAATTTGATGTTATTTTAATGGACAATTTTTTTTTGCTTTTCTTTCAAAAACAAGGACATTTCTAAGTGACCCCAAACTTTTGAACGGTAGTGTATGTGTCGTACAGGTAAAAAACGCATTGTAGTAACCATGAGAGAAAACGACTGATCCCACATGAGAACACATTGTCAGAGCCCTCCATTTTTTTAATTTTTTTTATCAGGACTGGATGAAAAATGTAATTGAATCAAATCTTATTGAAGACTGGGTTTTTCAGCCAAGCAGTAAATCTGTTCGGCAAGAACAGCCCATCAAATAACATTGGAGGAACACTGTCCTGATGTCATGAGGGTACGTACGTGTTGTAGGTGTACGTGGGCTTGGCTGGCAATGTCATATACCACGTCTCTCACATTCTGTTCCCGGCTTCCTCGGATGAAGTCCTCCTGGGAGGCTCTGTGCTGGTGGTGACACACACACACACACACCTTTGTTCACACCACTTATTCACACAGGAGAGATTTGTTCCTTCAAACCACTAATCTAGCCGAGCAAACCAATTGTTCATGCTGAGAGCATATGGCCTCTAAATGGGGCGAATAAAGTGAAGCTCTCGATAATTATCTCCATTATTCACGGCATGTATAGCAATTGTCAGATCTCAGTTCTCTCTCCTTTAAACTGTTATTATGGCCTCAGGCTGCCCTGAGGTCTGTTTACGGCACTGTGGCCATCAGCCCCCTGATAGACAGAAGTTGTTTAGAAACTGAGTAGAAGTCGGATAGTTTGACAGCAAAAAATATATATAAAAAGGGTAATCTGAATCTTATTCCACAAATAAGGAGTTTAGTTTGATATAGTTTAACAATAATATGAGAACAAGGAGATTTGTATTGCCCAAAAACACAAGGCAGTCGGTGTCTGTAGACATGCTGCTACACACGTTAGCTTGACAAACTAAACAATCAAGTCAGGGAACTTCAATACTATTTGAATGCAATGAAGCTTGGTATTGCAAGTTATTAGCTAGGCTAGAAGCTGTTGTCAAGCAATGGGAGCAACAACAAAACAAACATACAGAGGGTCCACTGCCAAAGCCTGTATAAATGTAACATCACCACAGACAGAGGCTGCAGTAGTTAAACCCCTGGACACCAACAGTCCCTTCCGCTTACGACCAGAGCAATGAACTTATGACCGGATGAAAATAACTGGGAAATTGCAAAGCACTCACTGTCCCTTAATGACACAGAAAGTGGAGAAAACCCACCAGGCTTTAGCGAGCTTTAATGTGGGGGGTGGAGCTTCAGTTGAGCTCAGGACTAGACCTTTATGATGTTACAATAGTGCCCCCAGGTGTCAAAACAATAGTGCTAGGCAAATGACCTGGAGGCCTCCATAAACCTGACGAGGTCACTAATGTCACACACACTGGACTAGTAGGGGTAAAAACATCTCCTGATGTCACATCATAAACCAGCTGCACACAGTCCCCTGTCACTTCAGCTGTGGCTCAGAGGCCTTGTTGACAGATGGATCAGACAAAGCTGTGAATTTGACTTGTAACTACAGCCAGTGCATTTGTCATAGGGTTTCATTATAACTGTGCCTCTGGCATACTGCATTTGGAGTAGTGACACACTCCCTCACTGTGTTGATAATGCCAAACCGGTCTAGCTGGAATATCATGTGACATAAAGGCCTGTGTGTGTGTGTGTGTGTTAGATATATATCTCTCTGGAATGGCAGTATGGCATCCATCTGTACAAAACGTCACCAGCAGGAAAGTCATCATTTTGATACCTCTTCTGCAGATATGGTCACTCACCAGCATGCAGATGTCCATAGGTAGGTAGACTTTGCGTCTGCTGCTGTTGTAAGGCGTGGCTCTTAGGCACATCACGATCCCCTGGGCCTTACCAATGTGGCTGGCAGCATGATCAGCATGGACATCTTTCACACCTGGACAAAAACACCACACACAAAGGGAATCAGGGAAGGCAGAAAATAACTAAAGTTAAAACATAGCACCCCTTTTAAAACAAATAAACTCTATTGTATTAAATACACTTTGTCTAGGTACAAGAAGAATGTCTTCTAGTTTACTTCAGAAACCTAGTTACTGTTTTTGATTGACTAGAACCATGCTAAAACCTTAAGCAGACACTGTTCTCTTGTATGTACTATTTATCACAACAATTAAGCGCACACACTTTGATATTAATAACTGGGAAATGCTTTCATGCTGAGTGCCCAGTACTTGAAATAGGTTGAGGCTTTGAGTCAGATGACTCTTCTAGTCAATTAGACTGGAACAAGTGTGACAGGTTCCTTTGCAGAGGGGGGCAAAATAATGACATTCCACAAAAGAACATGCGAATGATTGACAGAAACGCAGGTACTTGAGATTCAGAAATGCCACTTAATTAATCGCGCAAGTAAATACAGCTTGACCTGCTTCTAAGTCTCCCTCTCAAGTCATAAAACAATCTGCATAAGTAATCATTATTTTGTATACAGGGCATTCGGGAAAGTATACAGACCCCTTGATTTGCCACATTCTGTTATGTTACAGCCTTATTCTAAAATTGATTACATTTTTTGTTTTTTCCTCAATCTACACACAATACCCCATACTGATAAAGAAAATAAAGGTTTTCAGAAATGTTTGATATAAATGTAATATTTCATAAGTATTCAGACCCTTTACTCAGTACTTTGTTGAAGAACATTTGGCAGCGATTACAGCCTCGAGTCTATTTGGGTATGACAAATAAGGCTGTAAAGTAACATGTGGAAAAAGTCAAGGGGTCTGAAAACTTTCCGAATGCACCGTACATCCACAGTATAATGTGACTGTTCCTGTCAGGGTTCTTCCAGAGAGGGAAGGAGCAGAGTCATAGTCATTCATTTCATGTAGAGTGGAAATTATGGGTAATTTCTGTTGTCCAGCCTTTCAACAAAAATCTACAGGAGATCAGTGGCTATATTGATTCATTCTGATGGCATTTTCAATGTGCAATTATGCATAGAGCGCTCTGTAACGCCATGGAAGACATGGTATCATTAGACAAGGCACAATTAAAGTTCCAGGCAATGTTCCATTCGGTGGCTGCAATTCTCATCTTTCTCATTTTAGTCAATGTGCTGCATTGGCAAGCACGATTCTCATCATTTCTAAAGAGGTACTTGAACACTGGGAAGTTAATTGTGACTATAAATTCGATGCCCCCCCCCCCACCCCCCCTCGGGAACAGAACAATGCACATGCTGTACATTCTCTTCAGTCAGTGGAGTCAAGCACAAAACACAGATACACCTGCACACCTAAACTCTCCAGAAGAAGGTACAGTAGTGAGGACTGGGTATTGTCTGAATAGGCCTCCAACTCCTGGAGGTTTCTATAAGCTCTGTCTTCCATGTCTTTCTCCTGTTGGCAACAGTAGAGACATTATTCAAATAAATGAAACAGAACTAGAATTGAATCCACACAAATCCATGACCTAAAATGCAACATTTGCTTACTCTCTCAGAGATTATCCTAAGCATCCACCTCTTTGTCAGGTAGTGTTTCTTCACCGCCTGCAAAAGGAGACATTTGAAGATGTTTAAAACAGTACACATCGAATGCATTGGAAAAGCTATGTTTAATGCTATGCATCAAATCAAATGTATTTATAAAGCCCTTCTTACATCAGCTGATATCTCAAAGTGCTGTACAGAAACCCAGCCTAAAACCCCAAACAGCAAGCAATGCAGGTGTAGAAGCACGGTGGCTAGGAAAAACTCCCTAGAAAGGCCAGAACCTAGGAAGAAACCAGGCTATATGCAAAGTCCAAACGATATACAGTCGACTGTAATAGCCACAGTTGCAAATTCAGCACTGAAAATGAAAACGTCTACTCCAGACAGACCCTCCATAGTTCTGCACTGACAGGCTGCACTGGGGGGTCGTCCCTGTAGATCTCCTCCACTGTAGTCTTCCAGAACTGCATCCGCATCAGACCTATAGTCTTCTGGGAAACAGAGTCCTTCACCTTGGAGAGAAACAAAAAATGAGGGTTTTCTCAATCCCTTTCAGAAGACTTCATTGAATGAGTTTAAACTGTTAGGCATATAGAGTTGCACGAAAAATGTATTGCTTTACTAGACCATTCACTCACTGTTATCCATGTTCATATCTAGGTCTATAGGTTGATGTATTATTCTAGACATAACAGCATTACCTTCAATAGCAGGATGCCTGAACATCAACACTTAGCTCTGGACATGTATTGGACATATGACCACCCCATTGAGGATTATAGTATCATAATTTCCAATATATGTATATTTATTCATACAGCGCCTTCAGAAAGTATTCACACCCCTCAACTCTTTACACATTTTGTGTTACAGCTTGAATTTAAAATTGATTAAATTGAGTTTTTTTGGTCACTGGCCTACACACAATACCCCATAATGTCAAAGTGGAATTATGTTTTTCTAAATGTTTACAAATGTTTACAAAATTAAAACCTGAAATGTATTGAGTCAATAAGCATTCAACCCATTTGTTATGGCAAGCCAAAATAGGTTCAGGATTAAAAATGTAATAAACAAGTCACATAATAAGCTGCATGGACTCACTGTGTGTGCAATAGTGTTTAACATGATTTTTGAATGATTACCTCATCTCTGTACCCCACACATACAGATCATTGTAAGTTTCCTTAGTCGAGCAGTGAATTTCAAACACAGATTCAACCACAAAGACTGGGGAGGTTTTCCAATGCCTCGCAAAGAAGGGCACCTATTGGTAGATGGCTAAAATAAAAAAAGCAGACATTGAAAATCCCTTTGAGCATGGTGAAGTTATTAATTACACTTTGGATAGTGTATCAATACACCCAGTCACTACAAAGATACAGGCGTCATTCCTAACTCAGTTGCCGGAGAGGAAGTAAACCGCTCAGGGATTTCACCATGAGGCCAATGATGACTAAAACCATTACAGAGTTTAATGGCTGTGAAAATGGAGGATGGATCAACAACATTGTAGTTACTCCACAATACTAACCTAATTGACAAGAGTGAAAAGGAGGAAGCCTGTACAGAATAAATATATTCCAAAACAGGCATCCTGTTTGCAATATGGCACTAAAGTAAAACTGCAAAAAATGTGGCAAAGATATGACCTTTATGTCCTGAATAAAAAGTGTTATGTTTGGGGCATATCCAACACATCACTGAGTTCCACTCTTCATATTTTCAAGCATGGTGGTGGCTGCGTCATGTTATGGGTTTGCATATCATCGGCCAGGAATAGGGAGTTTTTGGGGATAAAAAATAAAATAGAGCTAAGCACAGGCAACATCCTAAAGGAAAACCTGGTTCAGTCTGCTTTCCAACAGACATTGGAAGACAAATTCACCTTTCAGCAGGACCATAACCTAAAACAAGGCCAAATCTACACTTGAGTTGCTTACCAAGAAGACAGTGAATGTTACTGAGTGTCCGAGTTACAGTTTTGACTTAAATCTGCTTTAAAAATGTATAGCAAGACCTGAAAGAGGTTATCTAGCAATCATCAACAACCAATTTGACAGAGCTTGAAGAATTTAGAAAATTATAATGGCCAATGTTGCACAATCCAGGTGTTCAAAGCTCTTAGAGACTTACCCAGAAAGACTGAGTTGTAATCGCTGCCAAAGGTGCTTCTACAAAGTATTGACTCAGGGGTATGAATACTTATATAAACAAGATATTTCTGTATTTAATTTTAAATACATTTGAATTTTTTTCTCTCACTTTGTCATTATTGTGTATTGTGTTAAGATGGGTGATATTTAAAAAAATATATATATTTTTGCCCGAGCCCTGCAAAATGACCTCCAGCAGGCCCCCACCTGTGGACGTCGGGCCCTCATACCACCCTCATGGAGTCTGTTTCTGACCGTTTGAGCAGACACATGCACATTTGTGGCCTGCTGGAGGTCATTTTGCAGGGCTCGGGCAGTGCTCCTCCTTGCACAAAGGCGGAGGTAGCGGTCCTGCTGCTGGGTTGTTGCCCTCCTACGGCCACCTCCACGTCTCTTGATGTACTGGCCTGTCTCCTGGTAGCGCCTCCATGCTCGGGACACTACGCTGACAGACACAGCAAACCTTTTTGCCACAGCTCGCATTGATGTGCCATCCTGGATGAACTGCACTACCTGAGCCACTTGTGTGGGTTGTAGACTCCGTCTCATGCTACCACTAGAGTGAAAGCACCGCCAGCATTCAAAAGTGACCAAAACATCAGCCAGGAAGCATAGGAGCTGAGAAGTGGTCTGTGGTCACCACCTGCAGAACCACTCCTTTATTGGGGGTGTCTTGCTAATTGCCTATAATTTCCACCTTTTGTCTATTCCATTTGCACAACAGCATGTGAAATTTATTGTCAATCAGTGTTGCTTCCTAAGTGGACAGTTTGATTTCACAGAAGTGTGATTGACTTGGAGTTACATTGTGTTGTTTAAGTGTTCCCTTTATTTTTTTGAGCAGTGTATATATATTCCATTTTGAATTCAGGCTGTAACACAAAATGTGGAACAAGTCAAGGGGTATGAATACTTTCTGAAGGCACTCAGTACTGAACATGCTGGAATACCTGCCTGAGCCAGCTCGACATTGAAGGCCCTCAGGGCCAGTGAGGAGCGCCGGGCATCCTCAGGGAGAAGCAGGGAGGACACAAAACCGTCATAGTCCCGAGACCTGGGGAAACAAGGCAGTGAACACAGGCAAGTTAATCGAAACAAGTCAAGTGTAATGCTAGTGGTGGACTAACTTCTTCGCAATGAAAACATTGGATGCAGTAACACATGTAACAAAAACAAACAACTAGCCAGGGTTGGGGTCAATTCCATTTCAATTCAGTATATAAACTGAAATTCCAATTCTCTTCAAAGCATTTCAATGAGGAAAATTTGGACAATGTAGCCAGTCACAGAGAGACAATGTAGCCAGTCACAGAGAGACAATGTAGCCAGTCACAGAGAGACAATGTAGCCAGTCACAGAGGGCCCATGCAATGTGTGCATAGAAAGATGCTTGCAAGTCATACCATTTGGAGCCATATTTAGCTAGCTAGCAAGTTAGCTTGCTTACCTCACAATATCGATACAGTATTTTTCGTTGTGCTGCGACTCTATAGTAGAGTTTGTTGAAGCTCGTAGACATTTCACTTCTGTAGGTCGTTGAATGCAAATAGCGTGTGGCAATATCTTTCTTTGGAGTGAGTGAAACACCGAACATTTTGTGGTTAATAATCCATGCTTTGCACTAATGCCAGATGCCATGTTGACAACATACCCTTCAACTTTCACCCTTACCTTGTGTCGCAACAAAAGTCTTCCTCCCTATTTAATTTGTGTTCCGCTTTATGTTGTATTTTTAAATACAGAACACTCGTTTTAGGTAAAGTATTTGTCTCAAGTTAGTTAATTATTGGTTAACTTTGCTAATTTAACGAACAATATGTGGCAGCTACAACTGTGCATTTCAGTGTCATTTATAGTGGACGTTTGCAGCAGGCAAAGTAAACAGAACATCATGTGCTCTTGTCTTGGACAAGTCATATGACTTCCCTCGCGTTGATTATGGTAGCTTAAAAGTAGAGTGAGGCAGACGCACATTTTCAATGTCTATGCTATCATATGGCAACACTTTCAGTGAATGGTCACTTTGCGTTGCTCCTGATATGGCTTGGTATTTGGCTTTCGGAGTGCAACAATATTGGGTAAGGGCCGTCGTTTCTAGCTCGCTAGCAAAACTTTCACAATCAGACTCAGAAGTTAACAAGTGCTAGCCTGCTCGCTAGCTAACTAGGTTGGTTGTGCTTGTGCTGCTGTCTCAGAGGCAGACAATAATCTTGTTAGGACAGCCTGTGATGAGCATTTATCTGATTTCGTAGTCTCGTGTAGTTAAGTTGGTAGAGCTTGGCTCTTGCAGTTCCAGGTTTGTAGGTTCTATTCCCAAGGGGGACCAATATGAAAATGTATGGACTAAAATGTAAAATGTATGAGGGTAAATTAGTATTTCCTGCCTATGTTCTGCCAGGTTTTGGGATTATAAACTAACCAACTAATGCATTCATAATTTGAAATACACGTATTTCAGATGGGTCCTCAGCTTGCAGTGAAGCAAAGTGTGCCAAAGACTTCTTCACTTGACTATATTCACAAAGGGACAGCATACTGTTATCTCTGCTGTCAGAGACAAGAATGACTTTGCACTTTACTGCTGCCACTGCAATAGATAAACATTATAATCAAGCAACTGGCTGGCTATAACTGACCAAATTATGAATGCAGTAGTTGGTTAGTTTATAATCCCATAACCTGGCAGATCATAGGCAGGGAATACTAATTTACCCTCATACATTTGACATTTTAGTCCATACATTTTCATATTGGTATTTTTTTGTACTTTGCTAATGTTAAATATGAGCATTTTTTTAATGCATGAAATAACTCCTCCCCTATTCTTGACAAAATGATAGTTATTTAACGTACAAATCTGAAGTCCACGGTAAAGTACACGTCATTGCATTGAGGCAGAGATGTTTATTCTTTGAGCACAACCCATCTTGAGGTTTCCGGTAGATGCATATAATCAACACTAGAGAGCAGTGTTGTATAGTGCTGTGCTTGTATCTCAAATTATATAAATCAATTTCTAGTAATCAATTCTCAAGTTTGTCCGTTTTTTACAGACCCTGTCTTTACTTTGTTACAACAACCTCTCCAGCATTTCTCTCATCCTATCAACTAGCATAAGCTGTCATATGTTGTCTAATGTCATAGAATACCCATTTGAATGTCTCAAGTTAAACTTTTTGGGCGACCCCACAAAATTCACATAGAAATGTGAGTTGTAGAGCTCATTGAAAGCAAGTCTATGAAGCGGGAGATCTGTTATGTGCCCTATTTCTATGCTTTCTGTTTTAAAGTAATATTTTTGTGTCTTTTACTATTGTTTTTGTACAACCAGCTTCAAACGGCTAAAAATACTATATTTTTGGTTTGGAAAATATATTTCACAGCGGTTTAGATGGTACAATGATTCTCTACACTGTACTTGCCTGTTTTGTTACTCTAACTGAAATCAGGTGTGATTTCTGCATATTGTATCTTGCATAGTGCATCTTTATTAACCTTTACCGTAGCCATTTCAACTTCAATTTGGTGACATAAGCATTGAAACGTACCAAGGATCCCGGATAGCAAAGAACTTGGTCTGAAGTGGCCCAAGGCTTTTTCTTCTGGAAAACATATTTAGTCACATGACATGACCAACACTCTTTTGACACATTGACGCACTGATAATAAGTCAATTGTTTGAGAGTGAAGTGTTTTTGGACTTGTCACACATTTATTGAGTTAAGTACCTTTACTTTAAAGAAAAAAGTTCTAAACATTTTCACTGCAGATCTTGATTTCTTTGAATGCAGTTTGTCTATTTTGCATCAGGTTTAATGCAATATGGACTCAGGAGAAGTGTATCATCATGAGTAAATAAAGTTGAAACAACGGGATATTTGTTCTCCACAGTCCCTCATTGGACGATGACCTCCTATCGCCGTACCCCTACGGCCATAGCCATGGACCCTCGCACTCCCACCGTCATGTCCGAGACTGCCAGTCCGTTGTCCATGGCAACGTCACCCACCAGACCTGGCCCGCCAGCAACCACACTGGGGTGCCCGTGGCTGAGTCGAAAGTCTTCATCTCTGACGTCCCTGGCACAAGCCGATGGGTTACAGGTCAGTGGAGGAAATACTTATTTAGAAAATACCCCTAAAATTGCCCCATTTTTTTAAGAATTCATTATGGCAAAATGTGTTATTTTCTGTTTCCATAGATATTCAGCAGTTTAAACACCATACCCTTACAATATTAGGCTTTTGTCAAGTGAGATTCTTTTCCAATTTTTTTTTTTTGTGTATATAAACTCTAAAATTAAGAAATTATTTCCTCCCTGCCACAGGTCACATTACAGTGGTCCACGACCCCCTGAGGACGGTGTCTGTGCTGGAGCCTGGAGGGCCGGGGGGGTGCGGGATGAACCGGAGGGAGGCGGTGGAGGAAACTGCTAGAGCCGGCAGGTGTCTCTATGCCCAGAATGGAGGTTTCTTTGGTACTAGGACCGGGGAGTGTTTGGGGAATCTAGTGAGTGACGGGGTGCAAGTGAGAGACAGCGAAGGGTTGCAGAATGCCCAGTTTGGCATCAGGAGGGACGGGACGCTGGTGTTTGGGTAAGAGCTGCCAGTCTCGTTGAATTTCCTTTTCAATATCTCTCTGTACCTCAACTTGAGCTCCATATGTGGTTGTAATGTGTATAATTTCTAACAGAAATTTGTACTTCATAACTTTTTCTAGACATGCTGTCAAGGCTTGTAGTTGAGGTTGTGGAACACTGATCCTGTTATCATAAAATACAAAGATCTTATGTTTATTTGCTCAAACACAAAGGCCTTTATTACATGCTACGATTATTACTCATTCTAAATGATCTTATCTCATCTCCCTAACAGCAATGCTTCTTTGTTTCTCCATATGAAACTTTAATGAACTTCCGCTAGCCAAACCTCCATGCCCAAATTAAGCCCCCAACGAAAACACACGCACATGCCACAATAACCCTATCGCGTAAATGACGTCTACTTTGGAACATAACCAATTAGATTAGGACGGAACTCCCTGTTCCCTGGAGAAGTGCGTTGTGTTGACCTGTCAGTCATTCCGTGTAGAGTATTGGCTCTACCTTGGAATTTTCCTGTTTCCCAGATAATGGTATGTATGTTTGATGGGGAAAAATAAGAGCAGTGAAAAAAAGCACTGGTCCATAAACCGATTAAAACCAGCCACCTGAACAGCTTGGTTGTTGTGTAGTGGCTGATTCCCCCCCATAGATTTTTCATAGACTAGAGCCCGAGGGCTTTGAACACTAAGCTATTTAACTGTCACAAATTGAAGTACAAACATTTCTTGTGGGGCCAAGTGAAAGCCAGGTGAAAACACTGTGTACAGAGATTCAGGATGCACTTCAGCTTTTCGCTGACTAAGCCAACATCTTTTATCTCACTAGATTGCTGAATGTACCCTTTTTAACATGAGAATCGAAGCATGTGATCTCATGGGTACCTTGTTCCACAGTTGGTTATTCCTTTCTTGAGATACGACTGACTGGTGTTATTTGATGCTGTTTGGGGATAACTTTACTTTTTCCTCATCTTTGTCCCTGATTTTCCCTCTTTACATCCTGTTTCTCTACTTCTTTTTGTCTCAAGTTATCTCTCTGAGGAGGACGTTAAGGATGAAGCCAACCCCTTTGTGCAGTTGGTCAGTGGGGTGGTGTGGCTGCTCCGAAACAGCCAGGTCTACATTAACCAGAGCATAGAGGCTGAGTGTGACACGACACAGGAGACGGGTAGCTACTGCAGGATACTGAGGATGTCTTCAACTTAGCCATACTTACTTAAAATGCTAGAGATATATGTAGTTAGTTAGTATTGACATCTTTTAATATTACTTTAGGTAAGTCTCCATTAAGTGCAGATCTAGCATCGGCTTACTCAACCATTAGATTAGGAAATAAAAAGCAGGACTGGCCTGGTCAGCACTTAGTGGTAACTTTGTCCTAGACTTGATGTAGAAATCTGTTTTTGGCTTCACGTCACTCATATGAAATGGCCATTTAAAACATCAGGGAGTTGTCATAATACACAATAAAAAAAATACATTTAGAAATATGAAGAGAAATTGCGTATGGCACAATTGACAAATGCATATGGTGAAACCCTGTTTGCCCGTTCTGGCTATGTAAAAACAACAATTATGTATTCTATCAAATTCAGCCAGTATGCTTCAATTCAATTTTCATGCATTTGATTCCGCAGGGAATTTCCGCCATTTTGTGGATGTGGTGTCAGCCAGGACAGCGGTTGGTCACGATAAGGAGGGGAAACTAATCCTGTTCCACATAGACGGACAGACGGACCACAGAGGGTAAGAATGGACAAGAGATGAGGAGTTGAGAAAAGGGAGGGAGAAGAGGGTAAGGAGATAGAAAGGATGGAAAATAATACAGGTGTAATTGGATGAGGGTGAAAAAGTGGAGAGAGTATTGTGGGAGTCAGGAGACGGAATACAATGGGAGGGAGAGAAACTGGTTGGTCAAAGTGATGGAGAGTGAAAGGAATGCGAGACAATGCAGGTTTGATTGGAGGCAGAAGTGGGGCCATTTAGGCATATGAAGGGAGATGGGGCTAAGTAAAAAGGCTCTGATCAATTCTATTGATCTGGCTTTCTCTGTACCGGTGCGATGAACAAATTACCTCATTAACCTAGAGTTTCATGAGTTTGTTAAAGACATGGCTTTGGAAAGACCACAAGGGGACATGTCTGTTCATGTCCATGGCCTCTTCACTCAATATCAGGCCATAAAACGTCAATAAATCTTATCTAGTAGGCACAGTCTCTCGGGGTATATCAGACCAACCATTGACTTTCTCCAATGATTTTACCTTATTTTTCACACAATCGACATTGCTTCAGAAGTCCTTATGGATTTGTTTTGCTCTAAATGCAAGCACCATCCTCCTATATGGCCTTATGGTACAGTCCTGTACTAGTGGTTTTGTACCAATTGTTCTCTCCTCTCTCTAGTATGAATCTTTGGGAGGTGGCAGATTTTCTGAAAGGTCAGGGGGTCATCAATGCCATCAACCTGGATGGGGGTGGTTCCTCCACTTACGTGGCGAACGGCTCATTGGCCAGCTACCCCTCGGACCACTGGTAAGCCAATCAGAAAGCTCATGTCACATGTTCATTGCAATGACATTACAAGGTTTATGGAGCTGCTTTTATTTTAGTCAAATATTGTTGCTGTTTCACACACTGTAAATGATAATATTCATGATATTCATTCTCTCACCTGCTCTTTTGTCTCCATGCTCCCAATTTCCTCTCTATTCCCTCCTTCAGTGTCTCAGACCCCATGTGGCGCTGCCCTCGGCAGGTCTCCACCATCCTGTGCGTCCACCAGCCCCAGTGTCAGCCTGAGGACTGCAGCGGGCACGGGATGTGCATCAATGGGCACTGCCAATGCCAGGAGGGCTGGAGTGGGACTGGCTGTGACACCATGGTGTGCCAACCGCCCGCCTGTGGTGCCCACGGTGTCTGTACACAGGGTGAGTGAGGAGTGGGTACAGTTGTTCTCTCCTTGAGTTCTGAACCAGCTCTCTGAGGTTACAATGAAATGCCTCTCTCTCCTATTTCTTTCTCTATTCTCTTTCTCTCTTATCTCATCCCTCTCTCCTGGTGCAGATGGCTGTGCGTGTGATGCTGGATGGAGAGGGGAGAACTGCAGCCAAGGTAATCAGCCTCTCTCTCTCTCCCTCTCTCTCTCTCTGGCTTGGTTTGTTTACACAACAAGTCTGTCATTTCTCCTGGTGTGAAACATGTTGCTTGTCCCCAGGACCCTATGATTTGTGAAGAATGTGCTCTGTCAAGCTTTGGCAATTACGGTTGGTAGTTATAACTTCCACATTCCAGGGCAGTACTTTAACACCTCCTAGCCCTCACATTTTCTTTCACTCACTGCACCTTCTCCCAACCCAATGGCCCTATAATACACTCCTTACTTTCCTGAACAAACCTGTATCCTACATAATACTGTATACAATGACGTCTTGTCCTCATATCTTGTAATACTCCCTCCAAAATCTACAGTATCTGACCGTCCACCTATCACAGCTTACTAGTGTCTTTTAACTTATTTTCTCTCTCTCGCTCAGTGTGTGATTTGGGTTTCTATGGCGACGGCTGCAACCAGACATGCGCCTGCACTAACGGGGGCTCATGTGACACTGTTCACGGTGGCTGCAGCTGCCCCATTGGTTTCCGTGGCGACTCCTGTGAACAAGGTGTGTTGCTAGTAGTGCGGCAGGATAAGTGTTTAACCCTGATTGATTGGTGTACACCTAAAACAACCTTTACGACCCTCCAAATCAAATTCGTAATCCCCTATCAATCCCTAATTTCTCTTTCACATTCCCAGACTTTACCTCACCTGTTTTAGTAATAGCACCTTGGAGTGCTTCCAATGTTATGCCTTATTCCCAGTCTCACAGGGATAACGGTGAGCAACAAAAGCTTTCCCAGTGGTCTGGCTAGAACATTCCCTCTCTGTACAACTTCTGCCAATAGTCTTGCTCCAAATCTCTGAATGAGAACTGCTGGAACACATTAGCCCTAATATGCTAAGCCTTCGTTATATCACTTCCTTGGCCCTCTGATGCCCAAATCCTGGACTGAATACCTGTGGCTTTGGAGATTAAATTAAGCTATTGTTGATGTCTTATTGTCTGTCAGAGCTGTTAAACTCTTCATGTTCATCAATGCTGTAGTTCCCATGTATTATGGACTAGCTTATGTTGGACAATTACATATTGTGAACATTATCTTAAAATTCCTAAGAAGGTCTAGGAAACCAAAACATTGGTACTAACCCCGGATGTTGCTAGCTAGAGCAGTGGTTTTCAGCAGGGAAGTTTCTTTACATTAAAGCTTTATTGTATTTTCCAGTGACATCTCATCCTGTTTCCTTGGTGTCTCTCACATCACTTCCTGTGTTCCCCTCAGAGTGTCCTCTGGGTTTGTACGGGCTGGACTGTGGGCAGGAGTGCCAGTGCCAGGACATGTGCCCATGTGACCCGGTCACAGGAAGCTGCAATGCCCTGTTCCAGGGAGAGAAGAACCAGAGCATACACAGAGGTATGGAACCACCTGTAACTCCCCCGCCTGCTCAGAGCAGTAGTAGTTGAAGGAACTAAACGGATCACAACATACTGCATAAAGAGGTTACAAGCCTCTATTCAGGATGTCTGCACCTCAGTCTCTAATGAGTACTAATAGTTTCATAGTTGTCGTCCTGTAAAGTGTCTTGTACAGTATGTGGACCACTTCATTCTAAGCCTGCTAGCATAGGTTTTCTCCCAAACATGACCGGTCTGTTTTATTGGTTCCCCATCATTACATGGTACAAACATTCAGGATATGTTTCAGTTGGCTGTATGTAGTCTAGGGCTGTCCCCAACTAAAAAAATCTTGGTCGACTGAAGTCTGTTCTTTCGACCAATCGATTGGTTGACATTTTTAAACGTGTATTTCTCCATATAGACACATCCTATGTATTTTGTTAAAATCAACTATATGCATTGAGCTTGTCTGATGCTTTAAGCTCACTGTTTGATGAAATAAGAAACAAATGACTCAAGAGGGCGACAGATCTAGATAACCATAAGAAAAAATCTTAACCTGACCCAACCATCCTCTTCCTTCTCCTGATGGCTTTTGCAGATTCTGCCATTACTCTCCTGAAGTTGCTGGTAATAGGCTACACGAGGAGTCGGCAACCTTTTTTCATGTGGAATGCCAATTTATCTTACCATTTCTACTGATCTGTGTGCCAGTTATGGTTTTCGTATGCGCAATCATTGTCATGTGGTTAATCAAAATGATATATAAATTAAAATGATACAAACCTAAAAAGTAACTTCTATTGCCATTGGCCAACTATGTAAAAATAGCCTACATAAATAAAGCCAACCAATAAAAACATTGCAGCCTGCTGATATAAAATATCCTATAAATCACACTGGCTATGCATCGTCTGTCTGCAAAGAACTTGAAACATTTTTATCAACTATTAACTTGGGTCTGGTCTGAAGCTTGCTCTAGCTTACTTGCAACATTGCATAAAATATTCTGGGCCCTCAGTTTCCTGCTCCAGTGAGCTCGGGACAGACACCGCTGTAGGCTATTTGCGCAAGTGATAGAAGCAGTGCTTGACTTGGGCAGGAGCTCACCGGAGCGGAGTACCGACACCTCAAATGTCCTACTGCTTGAGCTTCTGTACCTCTGATAGAATATTAGCTCAAAAGTATTGTGAAGCTCATGTACCTAAATATAAACAGTACCAGCACCCAAAATGGGACCAGGACCTATTTCAGTCTAAGTCAACCACTGATGAGAAGTAATCAGATAGGCCTATTTACGGACGTTTCCACCGGATCAGAGCATGACATTTTTCCGTTCACACTGAGTGGTATTTGAAAGGGAGAGCGCTGGAAAGATTTTTCAAATACATTGAGGAACTATTGTCATTCTCAATTGATGTTAAAACAGACTTTTTTTGCTCTGCTGTTTGAGGTGAAGGAAACATGACTTTGTGAAACTCCACAGCTTATTACTGGTGATGCGTTAAGCCAATCAGAAATACTATCAGATCCCAAAATGGGCACATTTTATATGCTTACATTTGTGATCAGGCCAGGTGGCCTATAGGACTACTTCTAAGTGTAGTAAGTGCGCGTCCTTACTCAACATTGACAGGAGTGCTCCAGACAAAAGACAATGACTAAATTGGATTGGCAAAACTCGTAATGAAATAAACCAACTTGTTCCTCACAAGTGTTGCATAGGTTGTGTGCTCTGCAAACAATGTGTCCACTCCGACAATGAGAACGGTAAAAGGAATAATAATATATTGAATGCATTAACAGAAATTACCATAGCTGAACAAACATTGTAGATTAGGAATTAACGGTAAATGTACTACTGGTGATATCTTTAATGGGGAACTGATAGACGCTAACAATCAAACGCAAACAATTCACACAATGAAGTTATGAAACAATGAATGTGCACAAATTGGTGGGAGAGAGCGCATTCTGGAGAGAAGTGCATCTGGGTGAGTCATGGTCAAGCCGACGTCTGCATTGGCCATACAGCATTTATGGTGAATCGGCCTCTGCAGAAGTCATGGCATTCACACTTCGCAGTGCAGAGCTGTTGTGAAGGAAGTAGTACAGCTCCCATCTACCGTCAACCAATCATGTCAATGCGGAGGTATACAGGGCCCTCCGCATTGGTTCATTTGGGAGGTGCATGGCTGCTGCATGCCTCTGGAGGCTCCGTAATTGCGTCACACCCTCCATACGGAGCCTCCGACCACATTTCAGATCTAGCATAAATTGGCTTTTAGTCTAGGCCTTCGCAATAGATTTGTTCACTGAGATGGCCGTGTGTGTGCTACTGGTCGACAAAAAAATCTTGGTTGACCAACAGCCTGTCAACTAATTGGGAGGCACCCTAATGTAGTCGCCCTGTGTGTCTAATGTTCTGTGTTCTCATTGTAGTACAAATCAGGAAGGTTTATCTCTGAGATGATCTCATCTGTCCCAGCACACCCAGACTCATTTCCCTTCCATGTATTACCTCATTTGATCTCTTCCCCTCTTTTGTTCCTGTCTGTCATTTTACCTCCCTCCTTGTTCGTTACTTGTTGGCCTTGCTTTCTCAATTCAATTCAAGGGCTTTATTGGCATGGGGAAACATGTTTACATTGCCAAAGCAAGTGAAATAAACAAAAGTGAAATAAACAATCAAAAATAAACACTCACAAGTTCCAAAGGAAGAGACATTTCAAATGTCATAGTATGGCTATGTGCAGTGTTGTAACGATGTACAAAAGGGAAAATAATAATAATTTACAATGGTGTATGTTCTTCACTGGTTGCCCTTTTCTTGTGGCAACAGGTCACAAATCTTGCTGCTGTGATGGCACACGGTGGTATTTCACACAATATATTTGAGTTGATCAATTTGAGTTTTCTAGTTCTTTGCTGGTCTGTGTAATCTGAGGGAAATATTTGTCTTTTGTCATACATTTGGCAGGAGGTTAGGAAGTGCAGCTCAGTTTCCACTTAATTTTGTGGGCAGTGTGCACATAGCCTGTGTTCTCTTGAGAGCCAGGTCTGCCTACGACGGCCTTTCTCAGTAGCAAGGCTATGCTCACATAGTCAAAGCTTTGCTTAATTTTGGGTCAGTCAGTGGTCCGGTATTCTGCCACTCTGTACTCTCTTTAGGGCCAAATAGCATTCTAGTTTGCGCCTTTTTTTTTTAAATTACTTGACACATTGGAAATAATTATTTTATTTTTCTCATGATTTGGTTGGGTCTAATTGTGTTGGACCAGCTTGCTTAGGGGATCTCCCCTTTCAGTCTCTGAGCATAGCTCAGGACAGTGCTCTTTATCAGGATGATGGGCTGACTGGCCCTCACCATCTACTGACTGCCTGGCTGCCACTTACAACACACGTGTAGGAGTTTAAAATATTTAGACCCCTGTAAAAGAGAGGTGGGAGACAGTGGGGTAAAGGGGGGCTTAATCAAGTTGTGTTGGGATGTATGTCACAAACTAGAGTAACCCTAATAAATCCCCAGTCCTCTACATATGTACAGTTGAAGTCAGAAGTTTACATACACTTAGGTTGGAGTCATTAAAACTTGTTTTTCAACCACTCCACAAGTTTCTTGTTAACAAACTATAGTTGTGTCAAGTCAGTTAGGACATCTACTTTGTGCATGACACACGTAATTTTTCCAACAATTGTTTACAGACAGATTATTTCATTTATAATTCACTATCACAATTCCTGTGGGTCAGAAGTTTACATACACTAAGTTGACTGTGCCTTTAAACAGCTTGGAAAATTCCAGAAAATGATGTCATGGCTTTAGAAGCTTCTGATAGGCTAATTGACATCTGCTAATTGACACTGCTCCAAAACCGTCATAAAAAAGCCAGACTACAGTTTTCAACTTCACATGGGGACAAAGATTGTACGTTTTGGAGAAATGTCCTCTGGTCTGATGAAACAAAAATAGAACTGTTTGGCCATAATGACCATTATTATGTTTGGAGGAGAAAGGGGGAGGCTTGCAAGCCGAAGAACATCATCGCAGCCGTGAAGCACGGGGGTGGCAGCATCATGTTGTAGGGGGTGCTTTGCTGCAGTGAGTCTGGTGCACTTCACAAAATAGATGGCATATTGAAGCAACATCAAGACATCAGTCAGGAAGTTAAAGCTTTGTCGCAAATGGGTCTTCCAAATGGACAATGACCTCAAGCATGCTTCCAAAGTTGTGGCAAAATGACTTAAGGACAAAGTCAAGGTATTGGCGTGGCCACCACAAAGCCCTGACCTCAATCCCATTGTAAATTTGTGGGCAGAACTGAAAAAGCGTGTGTGAGCAAGGAGGCCTAGAACCTGAGTTACACCAGCCCTGTCAGGAGGAATGGGCCAAAATTCACCCAACCTATTGTGGGAAGCTTGTGGAAAGGCTACCCAAAACGTTTGACCCATGTTAATAAATTTAAAGGCAATGCTACCGATTACTAATTGAATATGTAGACTTCTGACCCACTGGGAATGTGATGAAAGAAATAAAAGCTGAAATAAATCATTCTCTCTAATATTATTCTGACATTTCACATTCTTAAAATAGTGGTGATCCTAACTGACCTAAGACAGGGAATTTTTACTAGGATTAAATGTCAGGAATTGTGAAACTGAGTTTAAATGTATTTGGCTAAGGTGTATGTAAACTTCCAACTTCAACTGCACATATCAAGTTTCATTTCTTAATAGCTTGTTTTCAATGTTCCTTGTGTTTACGCTAGTATGTAAATGAGTGCCTTCATAGAGTTCCTTCAGGAAGTTTTCATACCTCTTGACTTATTCCACATTTTGTTGTTACAGCCTGAATTTAAACCGGATTGAATTCATTTTTTTTGTCAAACATCTACACACAATACCCCATAATGGCAAAGTGAAAACATATATTTTTAGACATTTCTGGAAATGTATTGACAATTAAATACAGAAATATCTAATTTACATAAGTATTCACACCCCTGAGTCAATACTTTGTAGAAGCATATTTGGCAGTGATTACAGCTGTGAGACTAACCCAGAAAGACTATGGGCTTTCCACACCTGGGTTGTAGGTCATTACTTGCTCATTTATTATTTTCAGAAGTTTTCAAGATCTGTCAAATTGGTTGTAGGTCATTGCTAGACGACAGTTTTCAGGTGTTGCCTTATATTTAATTCAAAACTGTCACTCGGCCACTTAGGAACATTCACTGTCTTCTTGGTAAGCAACTCCAGTGTAGAATTTGCCTTGTGCTTTAGGTTATTGTCCTGCTGAAAGGAAAATTAATCTACCCGTGTCTGGTGGAAAGCAGACTGAACCAGGTTTTCCTCTAGGATTTTGCCTGTGCTAAGCTCATTCCGTTTACTTTTTTATCCTGAAAAGGTCACCCAGTCCTTAACTATTACAAGTATACCCATAAGCTGATGCAGCCATGACTATGCTTGAAAATGGAGAGTGGTACTCAGTAATGTATTGGATTTGCCCCAAACATAACACTTTGTGTTCAATACAAAAAGTGAATTGCTTCGCCACATTCTTTGCAGTATTACTTTAGTGCCTTGTTGATAAAAGGATGCATGTTTTGGAATATGTATTTCTTTCTTTACAGGCTTCCTTTTCACTCTGTCAATTAGGTTAGTATTGTGGAGAATCTACAATGGTGAAAACTGAGGATGGATCAACAACAATCACAGCCATTAAACTCCAACTGTTTTGTTGGCCTCATGGTGAAATCCCTGAGCCGTTTCCTTCCTCTCTGATAACATAGTTAGGATGGACACCTGTGTATTTGCAGTGACTGGGTGTATTGATACACCATCCAAAGTGTAATTAGTAACTTCACCATGCTCAAAGGGATATTCAATCTGTACCTTATATAAACTCAGCAAAAAAAAAGTTACGTCCCTTTTTCAGGACCCTGTCTTTCAAAGATGATTCGTAAAGGGTTTAAACTCTGTTTCCCATGCTTGTTCATTGAACCATAAACAATTAATGAACATGCACCTGTGGAATGGTTGTTAAGACACGAACACCTTACAGATGGTAGGCATGCTGCAAGGAGGCATGAGGACTGCAGATGTGGCCAGGGCAATAAATCGCAATGTCCGTACTGTGAGACGCCTAAGACTGCGCTAAAGGGAGACAGGACAGACAGTTGATCGTCCTCGCAGTGGCAGACCACGTGTAACAACACCTGTACAGGATGGCAACTACAACTGCCCGAGTAACACCAGGAATGCACAATCCCTACATCAGTGCTCAGACTGTCCGCAATAGGCTGAGAGAGGCTGGACTGAGGGCTTGTAGGCCTGTTGTAAGGCAGGTCCTCACCAGACATCACTGGCAACAACGTCGCCTATGGGCACAAACCCACCGTCGCTGGATCAGACAGGACTGGCAAAAAGTGCTCTTCACTGACGAGTCGGTTTTGTCTCACCCGGGGTGATGGTCGGATTCGCATTTATCATCGCAGGAATGAGCGTTACACCGAGGCCTGTACTCTGGAGCGGGATCGATTTTGGAGGTGGAGGGTCCGTCATGGTCTGGGGCGGTGTGTCACAGCAGCATCGGACTGAGCTTGTCATTGCAGGCAATCTCAACACTGTTACAGGGAAGACATCCTCCTCCCTCATGTGGTACCCTTCCTGCAGGCTCATCCTGACATGACCCTCCAGCATGACAATGCCACCAGCCATACTGCTCGTTCTGTGCGTGATTTCCTACAAGACAGGAATGTCAGTGTTCTGCCATGGCCGGCGAAGAGCCCGGATATCAATCCCATTGAGCACGTCTGGAACCTGTTGGATCGGAGGGTAAGGGCTAGGGCCCCCCCCCCCCCAGAAATGTCCGGGAACTTGCAGATGCTTTGGTGGAAGAGTGGGTTAACATCTCACAGCAAGAACTGGCAAATCTGTTGTCCATGAGGAGGAGATGCACTGCAGTACTTAATGCAGCTGGTGGCCACACCAGATACTGACTGTTACTTTTGATTTTGATCCCCCCTTTGTTCAGAGACACATTATTCCATTTCTGTTAGTCACATGTCTGTGGAACTTATTCAGTTTGTCTATTGTTGAATCTTGTTATGTTCATACAAATATTTACACATGTTAAGTTTGCTGAAAATTAACACAGTTGACAGTGAGAGGATTTTTCTTTTTTTTTGCTGAGTTTGTGTTTTGCCATTTCCCATTAGGTCCCCTTTGTGAGGCATTGGAAAACCTCCTTTGTCTTTGTGGGGGAATCTGTTTTAAAATTCACTGCTCAACTGAGAGACCTTACAATTATCTGTGGGGTACAGAGATGAGGTAGTCATTCAGAATTCTTGTAAAACACTATTTCACACAGTGAGTCCATGCATCTTATTATGTGAGTTAAGAAAATTAGTTGTTACTCCTGAACTAATTTAAGCTTGCCATAAAAATAAAGGGATTGAATATTTGTTGACTCAAGACATTTCAGCATTTTCATTTTTAATTAATTTGTAACAATTTCAAAAAACATAATTCCACTTGGAAATTATGGTGTAGTGCGTGTGTAGGCCAGTGACCAAACAATCTAAAGGTAATCCATTTTAAATTCAGGCTGTAAGAAAATAAAATGTGTAATAAGTCACGTGGCGTGAATACTTTCTGAAGGCACTATTTGCTTGAGGCCATGTTGAGGAATAACAAATTGTCTTGTTTGTACATTGATGCCTGTTTTTATGAGAGGAAAAATGTCACAGCTAGTGCAGTCAAACAAGGATGCTGAAGCGACCATCTATAGTTGGTATGATATTGTGTGTGGATTAGACTTTAGACATGAGTGGTTTCTGTAATTGCTGTTTCCACTGTTTCTACAGCTGGCCATTGTCTGGCCAATCAGATGTTTGCAACATGGAGCGAGGAGGAGGCACACAAATCCAAGCCTTATCTCTCTGAGTAAGTGCCAAAGGTCATTTCAGCTGAAACCCCTCCCTGCTGTTAACCACCTACAAATCAATCTAACCGCCCTCCTCGCATGCACAGTCACTCTCCCTCCTTTGAATCCCTCCGTCACTCTCCTATTGTAAATTAATGCAGATGAACATTGCAAAACACAGCCTTGCTATTTTTTCACAGCTTGGCTAAGACAGAAATTCATCACTTAATCATATGTAATGTCACACCTCGGTGTGACTATAACAGCATGTCCACTGCTATGTTTGGTGATGTGCTAATATTTGCATGGACAAACAGTGGTCCAGACCTGTATTTAGCGGGCTTGACCCCTCTACTCGTAAACACGTCACAGACTGCAGGAGCCATACGCATTTATTAACCCCCTTACCTTTCACATGCTAGTGAGGGATTGTTTTGAGTTGCTATGGTTTCATTCACAGATGGAGTGGGAGGTTGAAGTTTGTTTATTCATTGATCATCTTTCTCTCCCGTTCTGAATTCCTCCTCACATTTTTACTCATCGTCCTACAAATGTTCCTTTTTGGGGCCCATACCAATATCAATGAATCCTCTTCTGATAATAATTATAAAAGTGGTTTTGATTTGGATTGGATATGTACATTTTCCAAGTGTATTTGCAGTGTGTAGAGCGCCTCTTTCACTTCCGATGCCTAGCACCTGCTATCTTCCATTTATCTCCCCTGTTCTCTCTTCTCATCCCTCCATCTCTCCTCAGGCAGCGCTGGCTCATTGTCACTGGCCTGTTGACCTCTCTGCTGTTGGCCAGCCTGGTGGGTCACCTGATCATGTGTTGGCGGTCCGCGGCTCACCACCCCGGCCGTGTGGACTACTCCTACGTGCCACTGACAGAGATTGGTGGTGCGTGCAGTTCAGGGGTCCGAGGGAAAGGGTCGCAACCCAGCAGAGGCGTATTCGAGATGGAGGACTCAGACTCCCAGGATGAACTGTGGTCGGGTCCGCGCTGAGGGAGGGTGATGGGGGACAGGTGGGAGTGAGCCTACCCTGTTAGGACCGTCTGGAGGAGCTATCTCTAACATATTGTAAAGAGGGGAGGAAGGTTTATATAGAGAATGGGTTGCAATCAATGAAGGAGAGGAAGAGATGGAGCCAGGGATAGAGAAGAGCATAAAGAGGTCAGCGCTGGAGGGAGTGCAGTGCAGAGAGAGGGATCCAAGAGAGGGAGGGAGGGTGTGACGAAGAGGCCATCGGATGTTTCAAACTCTAACCCCTATTTGAAGAGGGCAATTTGTATTTTCCCTTCGGCTCATCAGCCACCATCTCGTTATCCAGAGTGGATGTAAAGAAAGAGGAAAAAGACTGAAAAGAAAGAGGCAAAGAAGTAAGAGGAAGAAAATAACTTCTAACCCTTTGTACTTTTTTTATACTAAATTACTATTTTATTGTCCTCCACTCTAGATTTTTCTAATTGACAAAGAAGAAACAATATGCCAACATATTTGATCGTGACTAATATCAACAGTAGACTATGTTTCCATATAAGAATAGGTATTTTAAGGGGACATAAACAGAAGGTGATTCTGGGCCTTTTGTTTGCCATCCTGTTCCACAAGCATGGGATGAATTTCTCTACTTGTTGCCATGAGAACAGACAAGGTAAGAACTTTGAACCCTAGCCAGGAAATCCCCAACGCTCCAACCCACTGAACCTTGTATTTATGGAGTCCACTTTATCAAATGATTCAATGTGAATGCACCCAGGTTCACTGGGATTGTTTTTAATATTTCCAAACTATTTTGTCAGTGTTTCCACTAGCCCCGTGAAGCACCTATTTTTGTAACTGTTCAGACAAACTGTTGAAATCATGTTTAAAGGATGTCTGGGTGCCAAGTGTGCTTCTGGTTCAGCCAAAATGTTCTACGGCAGCAGTAGGGATTTGAATGCAGAAATAAGGATGTACCCAAACTAGTTTGACAGGACCTGAGTGAGTGTGTATATATATATTTTTTTGTCTGACCAATTGTTTGTTGATCGCTCCTTGACCCCAATCTCAATTCTTTAACAGAAAGTTAATTCTAGTTCTTTTTCAGTTGAGGCTTCTCACAAAGACGAGGAAATCTCTTTTCCATATGAGAATTGTGTGGCGGCTTGGTGAGGTGGAGATGAGTGAGTTAGAGGGACAATGAGACTATTGGGGTAGTATATGGTCATGTTGGGGTGGGGGGGGGGTGTAAAGAAGGATGTTCAATTTTAATTAAACTGTGTGGAGATATCTATATCTCTCTGACTAAGGTTAGGATTCACTTTGAGACATACCAGAGGTTGTTATATTACAAGGCTGTGGGAGAACACTTGATGGGAAATGTGTTTGTTGGTGTTCTTACGTGTGTATTTAACATGCAGGTTACCAGATTGTGGTCTATATGGAGGCTGTTAGGGAGTTGGATTGTCCCACTGAGACGGCTAATGACTTGTGCTCAAAAACAGTGAAAGGACTTTATACAGTAATAATGACTCACTGTGTACTAGCGATGCTGTTTTTGTATAGTTACCTATCTTGACTCGCACTTCCTTGAACTGGTGAAGAAAATGGAGGAATTTCATTTGCGCTCTCACCAGTGAACCTCAGGCAAGGCAAAATGCAAATCAAGGTGATTGCTTGAGTAGATGTTTGTTTCAATACATTTGCCTGTTGTAGAGTTGCGAGACTGGTTTTGTTTGGTAAATTGTAGATGTTTTATTATGCTGCTTCTATGAGCTAGCTGGCCAACTAGAGGTGCCCGGCCTCACTACCCTGGAACATATATGCGGCAGGTTAGCCTTACGGTTAGAGCATTGGGCCAGTAACCGAAAGGTTGCTAGTTCGAATCTAAGAGCCATCAAGGTGAACAATCTCTGTGCCCTTGAGTTAGGCACTTAACCCGAATTGCTCCAGGGTCACCCTGGCTGTGACCCCACTCTCTGAGGGTGTCTTGGGAAGAGTTGGGATATGCAAAAAATGAATTTCCAATTCACATATGTGTATTAATAGGACAAATATAAGCACCCACCAAATTATTTTTATTACATACTGTATGCTTGCAATTAATGGGTCTTTCGCTTGAATGTCATAGTTTTTTTTGCACCCTTTTGCTGTAATCTTGGCATATTATAAAAAAGTATTTAAATGTTTTATATTGTTCAGTTGTAGCCCAGCATGGGTTGTTATTGTCTGTGTTAACAACAAGCCAGCCCTAGCCAGAGTCTGAGCCAGGCTGCTGTACACACCGGTAGCGTTTGTCGGAGAGTGCCGGACATAATTTGCAAACCGATTCTACATGTAGAATCTGTTCGGTTTGTATTTATTTTGAAAGGCGCGTTGTGTAAGCTAGCTGTGCTTTGTAGTGACCACTGACTTGAGGGCCCTCTGGATTTCAGCCAGCCGGAGGAAGAATGACTGAGCGAGCGATGAAAAAGGGAGCTCCTTTACATAAACAGGAAGTGCACCTAGCATAATGCCAAATGATTGGGGTTTGATTTTAATATATATTTGTTCAAAATTGGACTTCCTCTTTGTTTTAGTCAGGCAAGGACATAATTATGTTTAGTTCCCATCCAATAAGGGTTAGGAATTGATACTTCAATATTTATAAGTTTGATAATGTGTTAATATTTGTCAATGAATGTATTTGATGCACTAGAGTCATGTATAGTGTTTAATCACAAACTAAAGTCAATGAACTGAAACTGGTGTAAAAGTTGCCCATGATTATGCTTCCTTTACTGTCATTGTTGTGAATGACTAATCGCATACCTTGTCTACTTGAAACTTCTTGCTGTTAATATGCAAATGTCAAGAATTAAGAACAACAAAATGCAGTTTAAGGTGGTTGGCATGTCACTGCTGAGTTTTAGTAAAGATTATTTTTCACCAATAAAGCCTTTTTTTCAGTATCAATGTATTCTCTGGGCTAGATTGGAACTATTTAGGACTAAATTCATACACCTCATTCACAAGTGGTTTATTTTGGTGGACAAAGGAAGTAGCCTAGTCCGTAGGCTGCCTCCACGACCGCAATTAACTCATTTGATTTATTTTTATAATCTCATGCGTCCATTACATGTTGGTGTTCAACAGTCAACAAGGTTATTTTCCATGGGAGTGACTGACTGGATGGCCCACCTGATCACTTACTGACTCACCCATGTCTGCCCCGCCTTCTCTGTCCTGTTCAGCTGATGCAATTCTTAAGAGGGATGTCACTCTCCCTCCCTGCATCTCTTTGCTCCTTATTCTACTTGTTCCCTGTCCACCTCTTTTCCTCTCCCTTAATGTCCTCTCTGTTGTCCTATCATGTTCTTACTCCTGCTTATCTCCATTCATGATATACCTTTCCCACATTACCTAGAGTGTTCGTGACTGTACTTCAAAACAATAACTGAAGCATATATTGAATTTCTGTGTGTGCCTTTGCTTGAGTGTGTATGCGTTTGTCTTTTTAAAGTAGACTGGCAGGAAAGGTTGCCCTCCCACGGCTTCTTTGTGTTGGTTAGAATTCACTTGTTTGCCTGTGAACTGTCACACCCTGGGTCAATGTTAATCAAACAGAACCAGACCCAAATTCTGTGTTTCACCTAATCATCGATCCTATCGCAGGACCGTGTCAATCCAACCACAGAATGTGGCTGAATGAAATGGCCTGTAGCCTACCACACTTAAATGAGACCTCCCTTAACTTTGCATGCCCCTTTGTTTTCACAGACTTGTCTCTTTACCCCACAGCTTGAAAACAAAGCTCTGTTTCTGTCCCAAATTCCCAACACACCAAAAAGATTTCACATGGCCTTTGACATAGGTTTCCTTTTCTTTATTCCCCTCCCCCCTATTTACAAACTGTCCTCTCCCTAAAGGAATAGCTGTCCCCCTGGATGCATTTTAAATGGACTACTCTGAGAAGATTCTGTAATGTTCTTTTCTGTCAAATGCATGGTTTAAATTCACCATGTTAAATATCAGTGAAAATAAAAATTAGTCTGTTCTGTAAAAAAAATTACGTTATTGATTATTAAACTGCTGAAATTATGACGACAAGTCATCAATGAACTGTCCCCTTGTAGATATTGCACAAAGCATTGCCCACTTCGAAACAAACATTAGCAACATTATGTAAGGATGTGGTGACTTCACGTGAAAGGGAACATTTATTGTTTTTGTTTTTTATACAAGGCCCATTAAATGACATAATGAATGTTTTTTTGTTAAATGTACTCAATATATTGACAGAGGCTGTGGTATCTGAGAAAGTCTACTTGATGTTAGGCAGATTGACATTACTTACACCTGATGGTAATTTAACATTTTATCAATATAATCCATATTTGTTTCTGAAAAACATGTTCTTAATAGAATAGAAACACAATAGTATGTTTTTAATTTGTTTATCCAAGTTCAATTTGAGCTCAAGTTCTGTAGGTCAAGAACACTCGGGTTGATTTTGAGTGATGTAACACTGTTGTGGGAAAAAGGAAACGGAGTTGAGCTGAAAGCTGCATCTTATCAGTTATGCAATAGTAGCCAACTAAAACAGCACAGGTGTGGCTGTTTTTGGGCCTGGAAAATTACCGAAAGAGCTGGTTAGATTTTGATTTTAGATTTTTTTAACATGGACGCGTACAGTTGAAGTCGGAAGTTTACATACACCTTAGCCAAATACATTTAAACTCAGTTTCACAATTCCTGACATTTAATCACAGTAAAAATTCCCTGTCTTAGTTCAGTTAGGATAACCACTTTATTTTAAGTGTGAAATGTCAATAGTTATTTAATTCGGCTTTTATTTCATCACATTCCCAGTGGGTCAGAAGTTGACATGCACTCAATTAGTATTTGGTAGCATTTCCTTTTAAATTGTTTAACTTGGGTCAAATGTTTCAGGTAGTCTTCCACAAGCTTCCTACAATAAGTTGGGTGAATTTTGGCCCATTCCTCCTGACAGAGCTGGTGTAACTGAGTCAGGTTTGTAGGCCTCCTTGCTCGCACACACTTTTTCAGTTCTGACCACAAATGTTCTATAGGATTGAGGTCAGGGGTTTGATGGCCACTCCAATACCTTGACTTTGTTGTCCTTAAGCTTTGGAAGCATGCTTGAGGTCATTGTCCATTTGGAAGACCCATTTGCGACAAAGCTTTAACTTCCTGACTGATGTCTTGATGTTGCTTCAATATATCCACATAATTTTCCTACCTCATGATGCCTTCTATTTTGTGAAGTGCACCAGTCCCTCCTGCACCAAAGCACCCCCACAACATGATGCTACCACCCCTGTGCTTCACGGCTGAGATGGTGTTCTTCGGCTTGCAAGCTTCCACCATTTTCCTCCAAACATAACGATGGTCATTATGGCCAAACAGTTCAATTTTTGTTTCATCAGACCAGAGGACATTTCTCGAAAAAGTACGATCTTTGTCCCCATGTGCAGTTGCAAACCGTGTCTGGCTTTTTTTCGGCGGTTCTGGAGCAGTGGCTTCCTTGTTGAGCGGCCTTTCAGGTTATGTCGATATAGGACTCGTTTTACTGTGGATATAGATACTTTTGTACCTGTTTCCTCCAGCATCTTCATAAGGTCCTTTACTATTCTGGGATTGATTTCCACTTTTTCACACCAAAGTACGTTCATCTCAAGAAGAGCGAACACGTCTCCTTCCTGAGCGGTATGACGGCTGCGTGGTCCCATGGTGTTTATACTTGCGTACTATAGTTTGTACAGATATACATGGTACCTTCAGGCGTTTGGAAATTGCGCCCAAAGAGGAACCAGACTTGTGGAGGTCAAATTCTTTTTTTTCAGAGGTCTTGGCTGAGTTCTTTTGATTTTCCCATGATGTCAAGCAAAGAGGCACTGAGTTTGAAGGTAGGCCTTGAAATACATCCACAGGTACACCTCCAATTGACTCAAATGATGTCAATTAGCCTATCAGAAGCTTCTAAAGCCATGACGTCATTTTCTGGAATTTTCCAAGCTGTTTAAAGGCACAGTTAACTTAGTATGTAAACTTCTGACCCACTGGAATTGTGATACAGTGAAATAATCTGTCTGTAAACAATTGTTAGAAAAATGACTTGTGTCATGCACAAAGTAGGTGTCCTAACCGACTTGCCCAAACTATAGTTTGTTAACAAGAAATTTGTGGAGTGGTTGAAACACTTAGGTTGGAGTCATTAAATTTGTTTATGTAAACTTCCGACTTCAACTGTATAGCTGATTCACACTTAGATAACCTCACCTCTGAAAGATGGGGTGATGGGAAAATATTTGCCTTCCAGGAAGAGTTTGTCTCGGTGCTTACATAAACACCAACTGTGCCCTATGGTCCAGTGTAGAAAAAAACAGACTGCCCTAAAGGGAGAGGCCAGGGTGGCTGTGGCATAAGACAACACATATTCAGTTTATGGTCTCTACATTTTTTATGATGGCCTCATCCTACTCAGCACCAGTTGGGTGTTAAAAAATGTTTTGGTGTGAATGCTAGGTTGCACCTGTTGCACCAACCAAAAATAAGATTAGTCGTAGCTATATCCGGCTTAAGCGATGCGACTTCATGAGATTTGATGTTTCATAATTATGGTTGGTAGGCCATGGCAGTTCTAAACAATGATTTATATAAAGCCTGGATTGCTGATGCTATATATTGGCCATTGAGAGGCTTCGAAGCCACCGGTCTGCCATATTGGCACTCTGGATTAGGAGCAGTCCTCCATAGGAATGAATGGAATTCTACAGTATTTCAATTAAGTGTTTTAAGGACAAAATTACATGTATTTAACTATTTTTTTTGTAGTGGGGACAGTAACATTAGTACTCTCAACAACAAAAATACTTTAAGGAAAATGTATGCATTAAGGTGTCTATTATAGAAAACGAATGTAGACATTAATAAATGCATTTCTATAGCTTCCAAAATGTTTTACAATCGAGGAGTGCCATGATGGCTGCTCGCAGGGTTCAATACAACGCCCACTGTTAGTCATTCAGGGTTTAAACACCTAATTGGTTCTAAATTTTGCAGGGCATGTCCGTCCCATCACTTCACAAAGCTCATCACTATGCATGCACATTTTCTTAACCACAACTGGATGGATTCATCAATAATTACTCTGGGAATGAATATCACTGAATGATGGGAATATTGGAGTAAAGTAGGCTAATGCCATTGAAGACATTTATCATATTGTTACAGAAACTCCCAGTCATCCAACTGTTTTAAATGGCGTGTGTGTGGTCAGCAATCATTTCGGCGTTATTGTGCTGCTTTAATACAAGCGTGGGGACTCGTGTTGATAAATCAGTCATTTTTTGGGGGGTTTCACGGAATGTCCGTTTGAATAGTCTACAAGGCTCGGGAAATGTTTGCCAAATTGAGGTGTGTTTTCTAGCCTCAATAACGATTTGCTATTGGTATTTATTTTATATTAGTTGTGTTTGGCTTACTTATTAGTAAATAAAGAAAGACACTTATATGTCTGTCTATATGCCCACTGTGAATTTCAGTCTTACTTTCACCCTAATGGAATACTGGGCCAGCAATCCAGAACATTTTACGTCGGACGTAGAGTTACGACCCATTTACGACCAACTGGTGCAACCAGCCCCAGGAGGTCCTTTGTACAAACTGTCCTTAATCCGGTTTATGTATGGGGGTTGGTGTGCCATGTCTTGGGTCAGGTCCCTTTTCCCAATTTGCACCGCTTGAGGGATTGATGTGATTTGATTTTATTTGGATCTCTTTTAGTCCCCATTTATTCTAATCTTCCAAGAGTACTTAAACATTAAAATACAATTTATAATACAAACACATTTTCACACTATTACAAACGGGAATGGGGTGCTTTGTTGTACCCCTCACTGGTGACCTACATACTATGTATTGAGTGCACTGTCATATTTTTATCCCCTCTTTCTTTGTCTGGATCCTTTTTGTTTGTGAATCCAATGGCCCATTGTCCCAACAGAGGAGACATCCGTCCATCTAATTTTAGTGATTGCAACAACAAAAAACTTAGTGTAAAGTTAAAATCTATATTATTCATTATTGAATATATCCTTTTAGGGAGGGTGCAGAGCTGTCATTGCTTTGTAACATGGTCCCACACTTCTAAATTTGCTTTTATTCTTATGCAATTTATTCACCTCAGGATGAAATGTTGTGTTTTGGTACTTTTGATAATGTCACCTTCACATTAATAGAGCATTTGACTGTCACTGGACTACGGGGAGATGTTTATTGAGCGAAGGAAATGTTACAGGATGGCCTCATTGACCCTTTATAGACAGTTATATAACATAGGGTTATAAGCATTGTATAAACATGGTATAACGCATATTACAATATTGTTAATTTATAGCCTGCTGTTCATAAAGCTTGATTAATTAAGCCGGGAAATGGTAAAAAAAAAAAAAGGAAACACATGGGCGCTATTTTACACATCACAGGAAGTAAGGGTGCCTAGTCAAATATTTTGACAAGTTTGAAGACATACTTTTTGAAAAACACTCCCAAAAATGTGTGGGCTGGGCTTAGCCCAGTCTTTCTCTGGGGTGGGTCACGTGCGTTGGTGACAGTCTGTCAGAGCCAACAGCGGCGTATGATTGGCTTACAGATTTAATACAGGGCCCTCCCATAGGCTGCCCGAAAACACGTCACTCCGATCAGCTGTTAGTTCGCCTCAACAATAACAAAGGGAACAGTGGGACCTCGGAAAGGCTCGGAAAAGTAACGAACTGTGTTGTTCCGAAAACAAAGGTCCATGTACTAAATTTCTTCTGCGAAGAAAACTTTTTTTATATTCTCGAAAATATACAATCTACCTCAAAGTCTTAAGGATTTTATCACTAAATATCCGTCCTTTGCTGTTCACATCTTTTCTTGCCGCAGGTGAGTTTTTTGGGGGGTCTCTTTGTTGTCTGTTGTTGAAAAAACACACTGTTCTCTTTTGCAATTCAATTGTAGACCATTGATGACATTACTTTATTTACACAAGTACGGTTTAGCACAAATACATAGCCTATTTCCACAGTTTTTATGCACCAACAGTGTTTTGTGTAGCAAAAATAAGATTATCGGCCCATTTTTGCCAAATAAGAGTCAGACCGCAGTCTAATGAAAAGTTATTAAAATGGCAAGGTCTAGATGTCTACCTATCTATTGAAGGAGGAGCTATTTATATGCACAAAACAGAATTGTACTTTTTCAATTCAACTTTGCTTGAACATTGTAGGAGCTGCGACCCGCCTAAGAGGTGTAGGGTTACGCTAAACACCCTCCGCTTGTATGCTTGTCAACAAATCATCCTGCAAGCAGACAGCCTACCACGATTTGAAGTTGTTATTGAACCTAAAATGTGCCGTTTTTCATGTAAATCAATCAATAACATGTATTTATAAAGCCATTTGTACATCAGCAGTTGTACAAAGTGGTTATACAGAAACCAAGCCTAAAACCCCAGAGAGCAGGCAATGTAGATGTAGAAGCACGTTGAACAGACACTAACTTTACATTTTATTCATATTTTCAGTGATTTATATATTTTATTACAGAGCCAATATCTGGCATTTTGCTCTGGGTGGAACACTCATGGAGAATACCCATATGACGTAATCGTTACGGCTCCTAACGTTCTCTGTTCCAAGGTGTCGACGACAGGCCTCCAACCACCAACCATCCAAATACATACGACAAGAAAATGTTATCCAGTGAGCTCTCACATAACCTACCGTTTCATTCCGCAAATAATAATATTCTGTCTTTTTAATGGGCCCAATATTACGACGCTTTCATCCCCCCTCCGTGTTTGCTATCCGAATAGAGCCACCGTTCTGGGAAGAAAACAATGCTTGCAAGCGATATTTTGTTGAGGACGAACAGGTGCAGGAGATTATAACCCGGTTGCGTATTGGACATACTGTAGATAAAGTCCCATAGAAAAGCCCCCAGTCCCTCAACTTCATAGCACAGCTGCTCATTTTCTTTGTCGTTGAATCTAACAAATAAGAGGACATTGAATCAAAGAACGACGTGTTTGCATTCGCTTGCAGCCTACACATCTTCTGACGAATATGTTGATGTTAAGTAATATATGACAAACCTGTAATTCTGGCATAACGTGTGTTTGCCTGTAGCCTACCTGGCAGACCAGGTTTCAGTTTTTGTGTCAGGTCTACCAAACAGCATTCTTGTCCTTTTTGAACATTATCATAAAGAAGCTACTGTTGTTCTCTCAGCTTTTTAGATCTTACAAACCCACATATCTCGAATTATTGGCTGCACTGATCTGTATTTGTTTACCATAAATGTGTGCATGCATACAACTCATAGTTTACAATTGCACTGACAAATGTGGCTTCACAGCAGGAATTCAATGTTGTCTGGCAGAATAATGGTTGTTGTGTATCACTGATCTTGCTTCAGGTCAGGGGTCATAATGTATGACCTGAAAACAGTGTCACTGCTGCGCTGTATCCCTGGTGTGTCTGTGGGGGTAGTAGTTAACTTTATCAGCAGACAAATGCTGTCTGGCTTTTTACACTAGTCAGTGGGACTGGAGGTCTAATTGCAAAGAAAGGTCAGGCCTATACCACCAATACTGGACTGTATGGTCACAGAGAGTTGATCCCTAGGTGAAGATACAGCATAATCAGCACTATAGTGTGTGTTCTATAAAAGACCACCCTATTAGTGAACAAGCTGCTAGGTTACAGACCTATTAGGCCCACATATATTTGGCCAGTATGTCTATGTCAGTTGGCAGCTAGTTGATGATGGGTCTATTTCCATAATTTCCTTTGAGGGATGTCTGGTAGATAGGCAAATAATACCCACACCTGTAAACATTTACGACCACATACGGTGCCTCTGAAGTTTGTGACAGTTGTGAATGATCTGGCTACCCTTTTATATGTTTTATTATCGAGTATTAGAGATATATAAAACCTATTTATTGGCAGAGATGGTTTATATTGGACTGTCCTCTAAAACTAGTAAGCCAGAAATAAACATAGATGTCCTTCCAGTTCAGTCTGACCCATGTTTTCCTTCTGCCAATTGCCCAAAAGCCAAAGGATATTTGTATGCATCTCCCCCCTCCCTTTTCACACAGGTCTTTATAAGCTCATGTATATGGTCTCAAACGTGTCACTCAAGATCACAACGACTTATTCTCTCTCTTTCTCCCCCTCCCCTTTTGTCTCTCAGGTCCTTTGTAATTTTGCACACGCCGAGGTGAGCTGTGACCAGACTTTACACAGCTCCCCTCAGATGATAGACATCCGTACCTTATTGAAGCACTTTAGCACCTGCAGCTGATGACCAAAACGCCTGTTCCCCGTCCTCGCACCACTCAGCCCCCCCTTGCTCCCTCCGTGCTCCCCCGAGGAGTACCAGTATGTTCCAGAGGCTCACCAGTGTCCTGTTCGGGGACGATGTGGAGGAGGTGAGCGGAGGAGGCCCCGTAGAACAGGGCTTTGGCCAGAAGGAGGAGGATGAAGAGTGGATCCTGGTGGACTATCTGGGTGAGTTTCAGAACATACACGTACACAGACGAAACATACACAGACATAAACACTAAAATACACAAACAAAAATGCAAATACACACTCTAAACACAAACAACCCCTCACACACCATAACCTCTGGGTATCCATGTACAAAACGGGTCAGATGGGTTCAACAGTGAGCATCATTTCCATACAGTCACATGGTGGGAACTTCACTACCTTTTAAAAGTCAACTGATCAAATCAAATAGTATTTGTCACATGCGCCAAATACAACAGTTATAGGACCTTACAGTGAAATGCTTACTTACAAGCCCATAACCTACAATGCTGTTTTAAGAAAATACCTTTAAAAAAAGTAAGAGATAAGAATAACAAATAATTAAAGAGGAGCAGTAAATAACAATAGCGTGGCTATATACAGGGGGTACCGGTACAGAGTCAATGTGTGGGGGCACCGGTGTCGAGGTAATATGTACATGTAGGTATAGTTATTAAAGTGACTATGCATAGATGATAACAGAGAGTAGCAGCAGCGTAGAAGGGATGGGGGGGGGTATAATGCAAATAGTCTGGGTAGCCATTTGATTAGCTGTTCAGGAGTCTTATAGCTTGGGGGTAGAAGCTGTTTAGAAGCCTCCTGGACTTGGTGCTCCGGTATCGCTTGCCGTGCGGTAGCAGAGAGAACAGTCCATGACTAGGGTGGCTGGAGTCTTGGACAATTTTTAGTGCCTTCCTCTGACACCGCCTGGTATAGAGGTCTTGGATGGCAGGAAGCTTGGCACCGGTGATGTACTGGGCCGTACGCACTACCCTCTGTAGTTCCTTGCAGTCGGAGGCTGAGCAGTTGCCATACCAGGCAGTGATGCAACCCGTCAGGATGGTCTCGATGGTGCAGCTTTAATACACTTTGAGGATCTGTGGATCCATGCCAAATCTTTTCAGTCTCCTGAGGGGGAATAGGTTTTGTCGTGCCCTCTTCACGACTGTCTTGGTGTGTTTGCACCATGTTCGTTTGTTGGTGATGTGGACGCCAAGGAACTTGAAGCTCTATGCAAATTGGAGTGGGTCTTGGGTTTCTGGGATAATGGTGTTGATGTGAGCCATGACCAGCCTTTCAAAGCGTTTCATGGCTACAGACATGAGTGCTACGGGTCGGAAGTCATTTAGGCAGGTTACCTTAGTGTTCTTGGGCACAGGGACTATGGTGGTCTGCTTGAAACATGTTGGTATTACAGACTCCAACAGGGAGAGGTTGAAAATGTTAGTGAAGACACTTGCCAGTTGGTCAGCGCATGCTCGGAGTACACGTCCTGGTAATCCATCTGGCCCTGCGGTCTTGTGAATGTTGACCTGTTTAAAGGTCTTACTCACATCGGCTGCGGAGAGTGTGATCAAACAGTCATCCGGAACAGCTGATGCTCTCATGCGTGTTTCAGTGTTACTTGCCTCAAAGCGAGCATAGAAGTTATTTAGCTCGTGTCACTGGGCAGCTCTCGGCTGTGCTTCCCTTTGTAGTCTGTAATAGTTTGCAAGCCCTGCCACATCCGACGAGCGTCGGAGCCGGTGTAGTATGATTATATGCCACTGCAGCATTTGTTTTTCCATGTGAGCATATTATCAGATATTACATCTCATAAACATCTATGAACTGACCTTATCAAACTGCTTGGCTATGCAGTCCTTAGGTGCCTTGTAGTCTCCATAAACCGATGCAACCTAAGTTCACCTGTACAAATGCAGACACAAGGATGCTACTCTAAGCCCTGGCAAGGTTCCCAATATCCATACACACAAAAACAAATACACGTGTGCCCATACATGCATGGTTCTACACATATACAGTATATTAATTCTGCTCAATAACACACACACACACCTGGCACACACTTGTTCTTTGGGGGGAGGGGAGTGCATCCAGCCCGTCTGTCCCTGACACATCTCATATTCCACAAGTGTGTGAATATTCAAGGTGTGAGAGACTGAATCCTGCTGGCCCACTTCTGTATGGGGGAGGGGAGGGTGGTGGAAGGGATATGGGGCAGTATATGGGCAATATGTCTGTAATCGGGTCAAACAAAAGCATGGGGGGCTAAGGGGAGGAAGATAAAAATAGGCCTGGTAGTTGCAATTCTGGGCTCTGAGGAGTGAGATGTGTGGGCCCAGCAGAATTCCCCTCCAGAATGGCCCCCAGTCGGTAACACTGTCTATGACCCAAACCACTGGGGGTTAATGCATTCATAGCGTCGTCTGTCACGCCATAATTCGTTATAGGACTTGTCTTACATATGTAGCTCATGGCCTCTTACGACAACCTTTGGAAAATGCATTAAGGCTGACAATGTGCTCATAAACCATGTGACACATCATTCATTACAGGTGTTCCATGTAAATGCTTGAATGCCTATAAAAGCATTCATAATGATTTACAAACAGGTGGTTGATATATTACCCTACAGTCCAGCACTCTGTAGCCTTACCCAAACTGTTATAACCCTTTGTTACTACATGATCATAGAATAATTATTAATCTGATCACTTTATAGTGAATCTCTAATATCAGCTGATACATGGTATCATAAACCCTTTGTTACGTGTCTGTTTTATAGAACTGTTAGAGTGAATGCAGTAAGCAGACACTTGAGGTCAGATGTTTTGTCTCTGACCTATTTTACAGTAGGGATTGATTCCACACACTTAAAGTGTGTACTACTTAGTGTGTACGAGCTGTATTCCTGGCACACCTCAACACCTCAAGTGGCACAAGTCTCCTACTTCTTCTAAACTGCTAATCTATTATATCAATGGCGTAGATTGCTTTCCTTCCCCCTTCCTGTGTGTGTGCACACACACACACACACACAAGGTGGGTGGTGAGAGGATTACAGGTCCTAATTAGCCTTACAGAGACAGTGATGAGGAATGTAAGCTGTATTAGGGTTCTGCTGCGTTGCTTAGCGGCTAAGATAAGGGTGTGTGTCGGCACAATTTTTGTAATTTTTTTTAGTTAACAAGGTGGCTGCACTGCTGCTGACATGCGTGACAGAGAAAGATGAGGATGGGAACTGGTGTCCTTGGGAGTGGGTGTATTTATATCACACATGTACACCATAACACACTCAGAAATGAACACAACACAGCTATACACACACATCATCTGAAAAGGAAAGAGAGGAAAACTTTCATGATCATCACACACAAGGGAACACATCCAATATACACACACACACACACACACACACACACACACACACACACACACACACACACACACACACACACACACAGAGAACACTGTTAATACACAAAGAACACTATTAATACACAAAGAACACAGAGGAAAACACCTACACACACATGTACATGCACACACTCAGCTGTTTATCAGAGATTCTGTCCCCCCCCAAAAAAGACAGTCAGCTTTAAACTTTGGCCAGGAATGAAGATTTGGCCAGACGTCCGTGCGGGCCATTTTTAGTATTATGGGAAACCAAACAGCAATCTGCTGGCTTTGATTCCCATCTGGTATCAAGTTGCTTTTTCCATCATACTTCCCATATGGCAGTGTATTATTCTGACTTATTAGTGCACTATTGACAGTAACACCACCGAGTCTCAAAGCAAGACATGCTATATAGCCCAGGCATGCAGTGAATGCAACTTCTCGCTCCAGCCAAACCACCTCATTTAACTTGATTAGATTTATTCTATTTAAACTTAGTTTCTCTCCTATCCTTTTGAGATAGTTAGTTAGTGGAAAAATGTGTTTTGGTGCATTCTAGAGTTGGGAAAGACTGGAAAGCATTTGACAGCAGTTTGGTAGAGGGAGTTGCTGATGCTGCTTGATCCTATGAGTGACAGCTCTTGCGCACACACACTAGTATCTTGGGTCAGGCATGTTATTCTGACAGACAGAACACTGCTCTGTGCCTGTAGGGCTTTGACACCTATGCATCAGGGGAAAGATGTTTTTTGTTTTGATCGCTAAAGCCATTTTCTCTGTGCCACATTGCCCCCTAAAGTCATGTTAGGGTATTGCATATGAGTTGTTATCCCACCCAGGTTGAGCTCAAGAACATCATATAGCATTTTTACATTTTGCTACAGGGAGTTTTTTTTATCGCCAATTCTAAAACTCAATGGTTGTAAAACACATTTTCACACACATACCCTACATGCTTTGGCAAACATAAACTTTCCATTTCTTATTTGAATGTTAATTGTGCTGATGTATCCTAACCAATCCCTGCCTTTCTCCCCAGCCGAGGCCTGCTCTAGCCCCTGTGGTGATGGCTTGTCTGAGGTGGACCTGACTTCGGAGGAGGAGGAGGACCTTGTGGTCGTCCCCTCTCCCATCGCCAGCTCCCCCATCCGCTATGCCTCCTGCTCCTCCCTGGACTCCACCGCCGACACCGAGGATGGGGGTCCCGAGGAAGAGGAGGAGGAGGAGGAAGAGGGGGGTTTCCAGTGCCTGGAGGCCTGTTCTCTAGAGGAGAGCTGGTTCGTCACTCCCCCACCCTGCTTCAGCGGGGGGAGGAGGGGCAAGCCTATGGTACTAGAGACCAGCCCCCTGGAGAACCTGCTGATAGAACACCCCAGCATGTCTGTGTACACCACCCACTGTCCCCCACGACTCTCCCTCAACCTCCCTCTCTCCCTCAACCTCAATCTCTGCCTCCCCCTTGTTGACGCACCTGCCGCCGTAGTCAAGGAGCCGGGACGACGTTTGCTTGACACCCCCTGCCACAGGTAGGATTTGTTGCTGCAAAAATTCTGGCAGTAGTGTTTCATCACCTACATTTAGTGAATTTATGCTTAACCTCTACGGGATCGGTGTCCCTATTCCAGGACGGTTGAGCTAACGTGCACTAATGTGATTAACATGACGTTGTAAGTAACAAGAACATTTCCCAGGACATAGACATGTCTTATATGGGCAGAAAACTTACATTCTTGTTAATCTAACTGCACTGTCCAATTTACAGTAGCTATTACAGTGAAACAATACCATGCTATTGTTTGAGGAGTGCACAACAACAAACTTTTCACGGCAACTGGTTTGATACATTCACCTCTGAAGGTAAATAATGTACTTACATTCAGTAATCTTGCTCTGATTTGTCATCCTGAGAGTCCCAGATGTGTGAAAGTTAGTGTGTAAGCTAATGATCCATCATGTATGATATTCCTGGGAGTGTGTAAACATTTTTTTTAAAATAAATATTCTCTATATTTATGTACTTCAAAATGTATCAATTAACCAATTTGGCACATTTGGGCAGACTTGATGCAAAATATTGTCCAGTATTGCAATGCTTCACTGGATCAATCTGAAACGTTGCCCACACACTGCAAAATCTAAATTGCGCCTAAACTGCAATATTATATGATGGCCTTTCTTTTGCATTTCAATGATGGAGAAACATTTTTTATTTTTTTTGTATTATCTTTTACTAGATGTAATGTGTTTATATTTGTTAGATGAGATGTTAGCTCTAATGTGTTATATAATATATTTTTTGGGGGGCAGGTAGCCTAGTGGTTTGAGCGTTGTGACAGTAACTGAAAGGTTGCTGGATCGAATCCACAAACTGACAAGGTAAAAATCTGTCGTTCTGCCCCTGAGCAAGACAGTTAACCCACTGTTCCCTGGTAGGCCGTCATTGTAAATAAGAATTTGTTCTTAACTGACTTGCCTAGTTAAATAAAGGTTAAATGAAAAAATGTGAATGTAAAAAATATTCTCCTACATTAATTTCACATTTACACAAACTTCAAAGTGTTTCCTTTTAAAATGGTATCAAGAATATGCATATCCTTGCTTCAGGTCCTGACAGGTAGTTAGATTTGTCATTTTAGGCGGAAATTGAAGAAGAAAAAAACATGGATTAACCAGTCCAGCCCCCTTCCTGTCTCCCCCTATAGGCCAGAGACGGTAGTGCAGCGCAGAGCCGGGCTCCATGCTGGCTGCTATGCGGCAGCCGTCTCAGCCCGGGCCTCAGGCCTCCTAGACCAGGCCCAGCATCATGGACGCCTGACCCAAAGGGTACGTGGCGCCGCCCAGCACCAGCTCCTCTCCCGCAACGCCCTACGCCGCCTCAACCTGCTGCGTACTGGAGGGCCCAAGCAGGCCAAGACCACCACCACCTATCTACACCAGCCTGGCCAGAGGCACCTCAACTACTGAGGTCCTGGCCCTATCCATTACCCTCCATCCATCAATTCATCCATCTGTCTCAACCTGGATCCACGAAAAGAGTTCATCCTGCAACATGCTCTCCATCTTCCCTCCGTCCACCGATCCTCCACTCTGGAATGAAGAGACGTGATGAGGACTCCTTTAGAATCAATGCCATCGGTCACTTTACTCCGCTGCAGGTTCCCACCACCACATGGTAACTGGGAGAGACTGGTTCAATCAGATATTACACCTGTGGTGACACTCTCCGCTTTCACCCACTCTGCAATGGTTGTGTGATGTCATAGTGTGGCTGTATGCTGCCATAGAATGGTTGTGTGATGTCATTGATTGATATCATGGAGTTGCTTGTATGCTGTCGTAGTGACATTGTAAGTGATGTCATTGAGTTGTTGTATGCTGTCATAGAGTGGTTGTGTGCTATCAGAAGGGTGTTTGTGTCTTAATAGAATGACTGTGATGTCTTTAGAGTAGGAGTAGGCATTTAGAAAAGAAGCATGTCTTTCACTTGTAATTAGGACAGTTTATTAACAAAGTTGTTTCTCATGTCCCTCCAATGAAATTGCTTCCTCTATCACTTCATGGCAAACTAATATAATTTGTCATTCTGATGGCCACAACTTACTTTTCAAAATCATCACTCCCCTCTCTTGACTAAGGGTGAACCTGCCTTGAACTTAGTAATTCAGTACTTTCACAATATTGTTTGAGAAAATGTTGGTCAAATACTGGGTTAAATATCACTAAACGCCTTGTTATAAAAGTAGAATTTAAGATGAAAAATAAATATAAAATGTATTTAAAAAAAACTTCCAAAATATTTTTTAAAAGAAAAAAACATATATTACATATCAGTATGAAGTTAGTATGAGCGTTTATCTACATAGGTATGTTTGTAAGCGGCGGTTTGACTATGTTAGTGTGTGATTTGTTGCATGGTTGTATAGCGCTAGAAAACAGAAGAATTTTTTTTTTTTTGTATCTTATCTCTCATTGTTCTAAATCTGCAGTCCACTTCTCAGGGTCATAGCCAATCACCTTTACACTTTACTAAAATGCAGATTACTTGACGAATGTTAATTGTCTTTGTACATACTGGAGACCTTCCAAATTTGTCATAGTGTGCTTTGCCTTGTGGTAATGTTTGTGATCAATAATTGACCTTTTAAAAGAATCGTGTGCGTCTCGAGAAAATTGAATTTGAACGTTTGCTTGTCCAAGGACTGTGAAAATGAACTCCTACTCTCTCAATCGACTGTTATAACCCCAAGATGGAGTGAAACTATAAGTCTTTTTCATTTGTTTATATATTTTTTCTGTGTACTTTCCATTGTTTTGAGTTAGATATTTACCCTGTTCTTTATTTGCTTAGTTAAATAACTTAGTAATATTATGTTAAAATGTCAACCAAAAAGTAGCGGCAAACTCTAACCTTGCAATAGTTTATATTACTATTGTTTTTGCTTTTACAGTATATTCTCCTTTACTTTAACAATGATTGCAAATTGGAGACTTTGTGTTCTGATATGGTCAAGTTTGTGACAACATGAATCTGTGCGCTCTTGTGGTAAGAAAGCACAGAGAGACACAATTCAAACACCTAAGTAGCCTATTTTAAGTTTCACAAAACCTCTAAATGTCAAGTATCCAGGACAAACTCAATAATTTACATGACCTTATATTATGACCTAATATCATCTGTTTCTTTGTACTTATTGGGGGAAATACACAGTACATACATATTCAGATGTATTTAGTGTGGTAGCATTAAGAAGCACTAAGGTGGTTTTGTCTATATAGTTGTAAACTGATTATAGTGAAGTGATTTAAGCCTAGTCATTGTATTTGTGTATCTTTTTTATTTTCAGATGTCTCAGATTGCAAAACTTGCATCATTTGACGCATCAATTTTTGTACTGCATTGTTGTGACACGGGCAACGAGACGAAGGGAATGGAGGAGATGGCTAAGTCCTCATTTTTGATGTGTGAAGCTGGAAGGAGCCATTTTGTTTTGTCCTCAGCTGTCTGTATGAGCTCTTGATGATAATAACAGGGATTTGTATTTTGTTTTATGCCTTGAATTTGTTGTGGATCACGTGCCTTCCAGGTTAAACAGTATAATGACAATGCATTAATGAAGAACTTGAACTGTTGTCCAAAGGGACAACACATACAAAAGCAAATCAACTATGCACACAGGAGGTAGCTTCTCTTTGTGAACCACCCAGCCCATTTTCAGCTTTTATACACAAATGTAGCAAACCTGTTTTCTCCTGTGTGAAGAATATTTGGTGGCATTTTTTTTTTACTACGTGTTAGACTTTTGCTTTGATTTAGTTTACTGGAATAATACAGGACTTTGCCAAAAAAAGTGTAGGAATTTGAGCGTTAACTGTTATTTATCTACTTAACTGATCGCGTTATTTGTATTTTGGATGTATGAGAGATCAATTCACTCTGTTTTTATGGTCAGCAAAATTTGCAAATGAGAATGTGGTAGTCTGTTCTAAAACTGTAATACATGATCTGTTGTCATGATGTAAGCCACAGTCTACAATAAATGTTTTCATACACACACTCTTGTGTTTCTGTCCATTTGATCCATTTAACCTTTATTCTACCAGGTTTATTCAACTATGATGAAATCTCTTTTGCAAGAAAGACCCGCCAGCCAGCCTAGACTTTATTTCCAAAACAAGCCCTTTATAGCACTGAGCTGAGACAGCTTTGATGTTACTTTCAGTATGACATTCTCATGAGTTCTGAATAAAGAGCACATAACAGCTTTGCACAGCAATATTAAAGCCTAATAAAATGTTTAAAAGATGGACTTCATCAAACAATTGAGAACAAGTTATCATAAATGTTTGACCAATCACAACAGAGCAAAGTAGTTGGCAGGAAGATCTTCAATAACTAAACTAAACGTCCCTTTTTCAGGACCCTGTCTTTCAAAGATAATTATTAAAAATCCAAATAACTTCACAGATCTTCATTGTAAATGGTTTAAACACGGTTTCCCATGCTTGTTCAATGAACTATAAGCAATTAATGAACATGCACCTGTGGAGCGGTCGTTAAGACACTAACAGCTTACAGACAGTAGGCAATTAAGGTCACAGTATTGAAAACTTAGGACACTAAAGAGGCCTTTCTACTGACTCTGAAAAACACCAAAAGAAAGATGCCCAGGGTCCTTGCTCATCTGCTTTAACGTGCCTTAGCCATGATGCAAGGAGGCATGAGGACTGCAGATGTGGCCAGGGCAATAAATTGCAATGTCCGTACTGTGAGACGCCTAAGACAGAGCTACAGGGAGACAGGACGGACAGCTGATCACCCTCTTAGTGGCATACCACGTGTAACAACACCTGCACAGGATCGGTACATCCGAACCTCACACCTGCGGGACAGGCACAGGATGGCAATAACAACTGCCCGAGTTACACCAGGAACGCACAATCCCTCCATCAGTGCTCAGACTGTCCGCAATAGGCTGAGAGAGGCTGGACTGAGGGCTTGTAAGCCTGTTGTAAGGCAGGTCCTCACCAGACATCACCAGCAACAATGCCGCCTATGGGCACAAACCCACCGTCGCTGAACCAGACAGGACTGGCAAAAAGTGCTCTTCACTGACGAGTTGCGGTTTTGTCTCACCAGGGGTGATGTTCGGATTTGCATTTATTGTCGAAGGAATGAGCGTCACACCGAGGCCTGTACTCTGGTGCGGGATCGATTTGGAGGTGCAGGGCCCGTCATGGTCTGGGGCGGTGTGTCACAGCATCATCGGACTGAGCTTGTTGTCATTGCAGGCAATCTCAACGCTGTGTGTTACAGGGAAGACATCCTCCTCCCTCATGTGGTACCCTTCCTGCAGGCTCATCCTGACATGACCCTCCAGCATTGCAATGCCACCAGCCATACTGCTTGTTCTGTGCATGATTTCCTGCAAGACAGGAATGTCAGTGTTCTGCCATGGTCAGCGAAGAGCCCGGATCTCAATCCCATTGAGCACGTCTGGGACCTGTTGGATCGGAGGGCTAGGGCCATTCCCCCCAGAAATGTCCGGGAACTTGCAGGTGACTTGGTGGAAGAGTGGGGTAACATCTCACAGCAAGAACTGGCAAATCTGGTGTTTTCCATGAGGAGGAGATGCACTGCAGTACTTAATGCAGCTGGTGGCCACACCAAATACTGACTGTTACTTTTTATTTTGACCCACCCCCCCTCCTTTGTTCAGGGACACATTATTCCATTTCTATTAGTCACATGTCTGTGGAACTTGTTCAGTTTATGTCTCAGTTGTTGAATCTTGTTATGTTCATACAAATATTTACACATGTTAGGTTTGCTGAAAATAAACACAGTTGACAGTGAGAGGACATTTCTTTTTTTTGCTGAGTTTATTACGAACAAACAACTGATTCAACACTTTAGGAAATAAACAGTGACCCAGAAAATAATAACTCTGATAAAATAATCCTATACACTTGTTTTAAAGGCTATAAAATGGAATAATGACTAATGTTTATTGTGTGTTGAAATCTGAGGGGTATGCTACGAAGTGGGATCAATCAGTTGGCCAGCTAAGCAACCAGAAATAACTGTTGATTTTCTGATTCATTAAAAAGGCTAAACTTTATGCTTTTGGTTGTTGAGTCAATTAGACCATGCCCATTTCAAGCTTAAAAAAATGAAAAAAAACAAGTTATTTCAGAATATTTAGGTATGTAACTCCTTGATCCTGCTTTACTATATACGGTATAGGCAAACATGGTTTAGTAAGAAACTGTGGTATAGGTATACATGATACTACCCTCTGGGGGTCGATGTCACTATTTGGACGGGTCCAGCAGTCTTATCTTGGTATGACAAATAATGCATTAGCTAGAAGAGGAGTGGAAAAAAGAAAGCTTCAACCTAGCTCAATCTATGTACAATAACAATAAGCATATAATCTCTGCGTTGAAACGTGTAAAAATCTTCCTGTTTCAATATGACAGTGCTCCACGCTATCTTAATCTCGGGTTGTTTACATTTTGAAGGAAGACCACGTTGTTTCTCCTGACCCTCCTCTGATTGGCTAAGCGAGTTTGAAACCCCTCCCATAGGTGGACCTGTAATACGGAAGTGTTTTTCTTGCAGCGAAAAAATAAGAAAATAGAGTATAAACGTTTTTTTATATATACTTGACCAAGTGTAAAGGCTAACTCAGCGCCTACTGCGTCATTTAAGGTTAACCGGAAAATAAGGAACGCGCCCTTTTTTCCCCAAAATATAAATGAAACCCCTCTTGTGCAAAGTAGATCCACCATCCATACAAAGTCGATGAGTGCTAGTCTTTAATAATGATTGCAAACACGTGATCAAATGTATTAACTCCCGGGAAATAAAACAGAATGTTCGCTTTCTTATTTGCAATAAATGGAATTCAGATTTGAACATTTAGCGCGTTTAAATGAACCGGGAACACACATGCGCACTTGCCATGGAATGGTCATATATATAAAGATTGGCGCCGGCGCGACAGCTGATCATTATTCGTTCATTCATTTCTGAAGGTAAGGAGCTGGATGTTTGCTTATTTAACTAGCTATATATCTCAGGAGTTTGTTCTGAAAATTCGTGATAAAGCTATTATCTCGATGAGCAACATTTAGTTTATTGGGTTCTATTTTTGTCAAAAAATCTTGAAAAGGAACCAAATGGCAAGAGAGACTTGTAACGTTAGCAAACAAGTTGGTTGCAAACTAATGTTATCTGGCTAACATTAGTTGGTTGATTTGATAAGGCAATACATCTGTTTCTTCACATTGGTTTTACTCTGTTTTATCAAATTTGATTGATATTCAACGTTAACATAAGCAACCTCTGCTTTTCAGGGACGTGGCATAAAGATAGTTAGCCAGTAACTTTGCTAGCCAGCAAACGACATCATCATGCAAATTATACCTACCAATGTTGAATTATTACTGCGGCAATACATTATTTAAGTATCATATCCTTTATCTATTTATATAAACGTTTTTATGTAGCTGTATTGGAGTTGAAGTTAGCTCACTGGTGAACTAACGTTACTGTAGCTAGCCATAGTGACTGTCCAAATCCTCCCGCTTCGAGAAATTGGCGCGTAGTTGGGTTTCACAAACCATCAAATAATTATCGTGTGGTTACTTTTGTTAACAATAACCATGTAAGTTACTATCAGGGCTTCTGACATAACACTGGGACTACGCATAAAGTAGATTTTTATGCAATTTGTGGCAGATTTCTTTATGGAAATGACGGTACTCACAAGCTCAACCCTATTTGGCATGCCATTTTACCGCCGGAAAAAACAGCCTTTTATTATCCAATCGTGTTTTGAACTTGTGAAGATAAGTATCTTTGCAATTTTAATAATGTTTTCGCCCTGTCTCCGTTTCAGTGGATAATTTTCGGTGGAACTCTGAAGCCTTCAATTGACAGAATGGCTACCGTTAGACGCAGGTATGGGATAAAGCCTTGTTATCAACAAGCATGATTGCCAGCTAGCTATAACATTGATTATTTGTACATGTTAGTAACAATTGGTATGGTGGCTGCTTGCTGTCGCTAAAAATTGTCTGTCCTTTCAGTGGTCGCATCACATTGAAAGCAAGAGATGAGAACGCACCAGAAGAGAATGTCAAGATCAGACGAAAAAGAAAATCTGAGGTTTGTTCAATTAGCTCGCTGTGTTATTTTTAACCATTAGTGTAGCGGTATTGTTTTTATTGGTTTGTCGTCAAATAAGAACTATAACCTTAGCTAATTGTATTGTCCACTTTTCAGCCATCCAAAAAGATGCCACCCGCATTGAAGAAACACAGCTATGAAATACAGGTTGGTTGCTTGTTTATTCAATCAATTAACTTTACTAAGTTGTGCCAGTGATTAATGACTGTAAAACATGTGGGAGAATATAGGGGTTAACTATGGTAAAATTCGCATGGATGTCGAAGTAATTATTGATGAGACTTAACTAGTCGAGGTAACTGTGTCAGTGGGTTAGACATCGCGCAATAACCCCGCGTTTTGTCTGTCCCTTTCTCCCCGGCCCGCCTAATCTAAATCGCATGCTTTGTTTTGTATACACTATGGAACGTTTCATAAATACCAGTTTCTGTCGCCATTAAAATCATTATTCTCTTTTGTATGTTAAGTTAATGTTTTTACTATAGCTTTGAACAGTTTGGTAGTTTTCACTGTGCTGGTAGCATGCTGTGACCTCTATTTGTAAATGAGTGCTCTGTTGGCTATATGGAATTATCACTTGGTAAATGCATGCTTATTTATATCTGCATTTGCTGCTTATGTGACTGCTGATGAAGAGATTGAACTTGGTGCCTTTTCTCTCTAGAAACGGTGGTCAGAAGAAGGGGCAAGTCCATGTGTCCTCGTAGAAACGCCACACAAGGAGCTGGAGATGACAAGAGACCGGTCTGGCTTCAAGCAGTTCCGATTCAAGAACATCTTCATCAAGACCTCACCGCTGCCCTGCCTCAGGTACAGTGTGTGTTAAAGGGGCTTAGCCCACATTCCTTTTACACCTCAATAGTGGCAATTGCTCCCCCCCTCATGCAGATGCCCCATGTCTTTGTTCCTAAGGTGTACCCCCAACGCTACTTAAAAAAAACTCTGAATATGTCATGTTTTAGTGGGACTCTACTCACGTTAGCCACTTGGCTAATGTGTGTCAATGCAACGCTTACATACAAGGTCAGGGTGGCAGTAGACCTGCAACTAGAGACACTTTAAAAGTGAGCTACTCTGAACTTTTTGCGTTTTCTCCTGTTTGTCACTATTGATGATGAACAAATTCAGTGTCTGGTGTTGGGGCCTCATATTCCATGCGATTGCGCACTGGACGTCTTGTTAAGACCTTTGTGTGTGTTTCCCCTTGGCAGCTGGGCCAGCTCAGATGACGTGTGGATTAAGATGCTGAACAAGGAGCTGAAGTATGTCCACGACAAGGCCTTCCTACAGCAGCACCCCAAACTAAAGCCCAAGATGAGGGCCATTCTCCTGGACTGGCTTCTAGAGGTATGTGTGTCTCTGAAATGACTTGCTGTACTCTATACAATCTTGGGCCTATTACTTGTACCTATCTATAAGCCTTGTTTACACCTGCACTTGGATTTGTAATGACTGGATATGCATGAGCCAAAGGTCTGATACTCCACCTCCATAGTTATTACCTCAGGGGTTCTACATCTCCAATACTTTGACTTCTTTACTATAGTGCCCCAGGATTTGTACAGACGTGACTGATGTCTAACCATCCTTGTTTTCTCCTGTGTTGTAGGTGAGTGAGGTGTACACTCTGCATCGACAGACTGCTTATCTGGCTCAGGACTTCTTTGACCGCTTCATGCTGACACAGGACGATATGGAGAAGGACCGACTGCAGCTCATAGGCATCACAGCCCTCTTCATCGCGTCTAAGATGGAGGTAGGCGTAATGCCCTCCGTTTTCATGTCCTGGATGGTGACCACCGCTTTAGTTTATACTATGTCATAACAAATCAATAACAAAATGGCATTTGTGCTGTATTTTTCTCAAGTCTAATCGTTCCCCTCCTTATGCCCCTCAGGAAATCTACCCGCCAAAGCTCCATGAGTTTGCCTACGTTACTGACGGAGCCTGTGAGGAAGAAGCGATCCTGGAGATGGAACTTGTCATGTTGAAGGTAAGAAGCTCCTGTGCCCAACCCTGCACTGTACTAATTCAGTTGTCACACATTACTTAATGACTTCTCTCCTCCATCAGGCGCTGAACTGGAACCTGTGTCCAGAGACGGTGATCACATGGCTGAAGCTCTATGCTCAGGTGGAGTCCCTGAAGGATGGCGTCAACTTCCTGGTACCTCAGTTCTCTCAGGACACCTACATCCAGATCACACAGGTGAGTCCACTAGTCCCCCCCCCCCCCCCCCCCCCCCGCAGCTTTTACTGTTCCTTCTGACACGTGGGTTTTAGCTTCCCTATAACTTTATTCATGTTACAGCTTTTAGACCTTGCCATACTGGACATCAACTCTCTGGACTACCAGTATGGGATACTGTCTGCTGCTGCCTTCTGCCATTTTTTCTCATTTGATGTTGTCCACAAAGTATCGGGTAAGCATTGATTTGGCATCGTGTACATAGGTTGGCCCCATTCTAGAACCCCACAGCCCTCGTGTTATTACGTAGTTACTAATGTCTGTTTCTGTGCAGGTTTGACGTGGGATAGTATTGCTCCCTGTGTCCGGTGGATGACCCCCTTCATGCGCACTGTCAGCGCCTGTCCCAGAGTAGAGCTCAAAGACTTTAAGAAAGTGACGTCTGACGACAGACACAACATCCAGACACACGTAGACTACCTGTCCATGCTGGTGAGTGCTCACACATTTCAGGGCCTGGAATGAGTACAATATAAAAACAGAAGTGTCTACACACTGTTGGCTGTTTAGAGTATTTCTACCAGTGTTTATGAGTAGCAAGTCGCTTCCACCCAGAAATGTATTGCAGCCATCTTGATGCATGGGCAGCCATTTTGTGCTACCAAGTAATATTTTTTCAAGTGAAAGAATAGAACTGCTCATACAAATGTTTGCTGTTCTTAATGAAGTGTCTTGTCTGTTGCAGAGCGACGCTCACCAGAGGCAACCGGACAGCCAAGACAGTCTCTCGCCTGCTGCCTTAGGAGGGATATTGACTCCACCAAAAAGCACAGAGAAACCAGCCAATCACTGAGCCCCAGGGTCTCCTCGCGTTGATTTTCTGACCAACCAGATGCAGGGAGAATTCCCTAGACGTCACGCCTGACCTGCCAGAGGCCGGGAAACTTTGGAACCTCATCCTCACGTGACCAATCAAATTTGCCTTTGGTAATAACTCACCTTTGTGTAGCATGTTAAGATGAGTTATTTTACTTTATATACCAAGCTGGATATCAGAGTATATATGCAGTACAACCATGGAAATCAGCTCATGGTTACTAAATTGACTTATTTTGTCAAATGATTGCAACAAAAACCCTGTTCTCTCAATCTTAATCCCCAGAATTAGAATTTTACATGGAGATCATTTGAGTTGACTCAAGTCAAATCTTCCTCCATAGGAAAACATGTCTGCTGCTCCCCCTGTTACTTGAAGCGGAGCATCTCAGGACATGGGATGTTTTGATAGCTAAAAAGCTACTATTTTATTTGAGGTGAATTGGTACATAATACACAGTTGAGTTACTCAACTCAGTCTCTTAACTTTGTGTTATCATGTGTATTTAGTGCAGTATAGTCTAAATCTGGGTACTCCTGGACAAGCTCAGCCATACAATAACACTGAAAGAAGTATTGATGTTGTGTGCTATGGTTACGTTTGAACATTTGAGCTGTTTGAAAGGGTAGTGCAGGGTAAACTATTTTCTATACCAACTTAAGCACCATTTTTGAACGTATGTATTTTCTCCACTGTGAACGACTCATTTCCATGTGCCTGGTGCATTCTCCTGCCACAACACATTCCTGGAAAACTTGACTTCAGTAGTTTGATTTAGACCTTTTGGACCAATTTACAACTATGTAATTTTAACATTGTATTTATTTGTACATTTAAGCCTTACAATGTTTTATGTCCATATACTTTCTTCATAGGGCTATGAATTCAGTTCTTTAACAATGCCAAAGGCAACCTATTTAAGTCACGGGATGCATGTTATTTATGATTTTGACATCTGTTATTGGGGGGGGGGGGGTATAATGCAGTTGCATATGAAATGTTATGCTGCGTAGTTTGGCGCTAGCCTGTCGGTGGTGCCTTAGTTGAACTAATATGGTGATGTGAAGACTTGAGAACCCAGAGGCTCCAGTGGAGGGCTCTAACCCAGTCTGTCCAGCAAACCTGTGACTGTCAACTGAAACCTTCAGTGTTGTGCAGGCGCCTGCCGAGGCAGTGGTATACAAAGAACCATGTTTAAACTGTAAATACTAATGTGTATATGTTATGTACATAAACTGAATGTTCTCTTTTCTAATGGAAACATGAAATGTATTGAATAAATGAAATAGAAATTAATACATTTTGCCTGCTTTTATGGTTGACTTTGGAAAGGCAGCATTTGCCTAGTACTTTCAACCATGGTTTGTTAAATTCTTGTGACTTGGAGAGGGAGTGCCGTTTAGAACTGGTCTAACTTAAATGAATCAGGCAACAAGATCAGTATACAATACTACCTATTACATGGACATAAGAGCCTGGAGGAGTCCTGTATATCTGTGACATGCTGAGGGGAGACGGCGAGTGAAGGGAGAAATGGGACGAACATCGCCTGGCCTCCAAGAGTGCGGTGCAAGCCTCACGCCTTCGCTTCCTCCGACATGAAAAAAGTAACTTCTCAGAATGTTGGGGTGTTATGAAGATGAGGCCTGCACGTTTTTCATGTGCTTTGCATTGCTTCAGTATCCTTATTAGGCCTTGAGTATTGTCTTGGGCCTGGCATTTTAGTTCATGTTTACACATGCAATGGGAGTATCTTCTGAGGACGAGGGGAACGCTTCACTCTGAATGACAGGCGGTGTGTAAAAAAAGCCTTAACCATGACTCAGACGGTGGAGTCACAATGAAGTGCTCAACTTTCTTACAAGTAATCACTCGGGTATTATGTTGAAAGCAGAGGGACAACACTAATCTTATGAACTAAAGGTTAGAAAAAGTGGGCCAAAGCAGCTGTAAGACTGTCAGCCTTATGTGATTGTGTTAAAGGTCCAATGCAGCCATTTTAATCTCAATATCAAGTAATATCAGGGTGACAATTAATTTATTGTGATTCTTTTCAATTAAAATGGTCAAAAAGAAACTTAAATAGATTCTTAGCAAACAGCAATTTTTCAAGCAACAATTTTGCTAGGACTGTCTGGGAGTGGTCTGAGTGGGGAAAACTGAAAACTAGCTGTTATTGGCAGAGGTTTTAAACTCTTTCTTTTTGGTCTATTAACTAATCCACTGCCTCGTGATGTCACCAGGCAGGCCAAAACCCCATCCCACCAAAACAGGCTGAAATGTCAGGCAGTCTTTTCAAACAGCTCTTACACTAAAATGGCATCATCATTTTTACAATTTCACAGTGTTATTCCAACCTCATAGTGTGGAAATATACTATACTGTATATTAAACACAGGAAATTACGTTTTTGACTGCACTGGGCCTTTAAGAAAATTGCCCCAGTCCTATCTCTAGTCCCCCTAATGTCCCCCACCCTGAAAGGACTGAACAGTGACAGTGATCCCTGGTCAGTCAGCTCCGCTTGGGGGTCTGTGTGTGATGATGCATGTCTCTCCATGAGGCCAGTGTGTGTGTGTGTTTGAGGGGGTAGTCTAGGAGGCAGACAGTGGGACAGCAAGGCAGGCATGGGCCGCTCTCTCTCCCTCCTCCCCCTTCCCAAGTCTCGGTTATTGTGTTGTTATTGAGAGGTTATTGTGTTGGCCTGGGAACGCATAGCCCCCACCTCTACATGCCAGCGTTATCATAACCCCCCACCCATCCCTCTTAAACCAACCCTGACAAAGAGACCCCACCCCCTACCCAACTACATAATGAGTCCTTCACTTTTATGACAAGTTTCTTTCATTTTCCAACTTAACGTACATGTGCTACCATCTCCACGTACAAATAGCCCATATTGTCTATGACACATCTGCAGTAGAAAGATTTTTAAAAATCCTTGAGAGAAACTATAACAATATCGTTTGACCAAATACATTATTTTTCATGTTTCATGTAAAGTTCTTAAACTCACCACAAGAGAGCAGTATGTCCCTATGTTAAGAATAATCATGGCCGTATTTCTCATCCCCTTAATCACTGTTGTTGTACCTTCTCTCATAGAGTGCTATGTCCTGATAAAGCCTGCGCCATGGTTCATTAACGGTGTCCATATAATAGAGATGGAGTTACAGCCATCCATACATTGGAAAAAGAAAGTTACAAAACCAATTGCAATGCCTTGAAGAAAAGTAATTTTTATTAAAAGTAATATACAAAAGGAATATCTGACGTTAGGTTGCTATAAAACGTAGATATGTACATTATATATACACATAATAACACGGGGACAACGACCTCGAGTCCTGAATACAGTAAGTAGGGACGTTGGGCTGCGAGGAGTGAAGCCTTACTGGGTTTGTGAGTTCTGGAGTCCATGTGTGTCCTGATCAAAATCACTGTACGGCTGCAACCACATTTATCCATTGTATCTATAGTTTTAGGTTAATATATGCAAACATAGCAACTGCAGTTAAGTTATATGGGGAAAAATGTAAGGGTGCAGTCGATAATTGCACCAAACACCAGTGTACTAAAGGCACCTCCATTAATTTGAAATGTGGAGACAATTTGGAGACAATAGCCAGAAGCGATTTTATCAGTGTGTTTGTTAGGGAAGTGTTCCTGGTTCTCACTTTGTCCCCACTGTGCATCACAGTAACTCTACAGCCATGGAAAAAATGAGATATTTGTTTTTACAGCTATATATAGGAGTTATCAAGAACAAAATCATAAAGTGAAGACATTTTGGAAAGCTAGTTTTGTGGAGTTTCTGTCTACCTACGGCAACAAAAATAGAACCATTTCAATCAGATCATTTATAAAATAATTGTCGGCAATGGAGTTTCTGTGATTGTACTGTTTGACTTTTCTTTGACTACTCACAACTATTCCTCCCCAGCCAACCCCTCCCTGTATTTCCTGGCTCCTTTAGCACAATACATTCATCAGACGTTGTCAGGACACTGTGGGGTCATCCTGCCCTCCTTGTTTCCAAGACGATAGGACAGGAAGTTTCAGACATGATTGGCATCACACAACACCATCTCTGAACCAACATAGAGCTAGAAACAGATGAAAGGAGCACGTCCTTGTAAGACACATCAAGACAGTGCACCACAAGGGCTGGGTTCATTATGTCTATATTGGAGTATAAAAATATTTCCTATCTGAAACCCATCACTATATTCTATAATACACATAATTGATGCCAAGTGAAGGTTTCTCACCAGGCATATCAACAATGCTTTTACTGTTCTAAGCATTTTAAGGTTTGTACTTATTTTTTGGCAAATGGATTCTGCAATCAAGACTGAGAATCATCCACTAGTGCAATTAGACCGTGATTGAAAGGGAAAGTATTTGACAATAGTCTAGAGGCTCTAGAATCTCTTGCACATGAGAACTGATAATTTACACATATCAAGGAACAAGCAACACGATTGATGGCTTTCTTCGTCTAATCAATTTTCCTTTAGTTATATAAGGTTCCTCCTAGAGATCATATCTACCTCCTGCTGAACTGAAGAAGGGGAACTCCCCCTGTGTAGGGCAAAAATGCTGTTAATATATATTCTCACAGGATAGAATGTGGTAAAGGAACAAATCAGAGCTTCTCTGTTTGCCTGTTTCCTTGGCATGACTGTCTTTATCCAATAGGATGTCTGAAACAAAAACGTTATAATACAAAATAAATGGGTACCGGTAACATATACATTTGACACATTAAGTTCAAAGTCCTTATAATATAGAAGAACAACATTGTCCCTGTTGGTTCAACATAATTTGAGAGCAAAAATAAATACAGTTTCAACACTACACCGAGAGAAATAAAACAGAATAAATAAATTCATCTCACTAAGACTTGTAATCCCTCTTCCACCACACAAAGCTTCAGCAAACCTGTCAACATGAAGAAAAAAATAACAAGAGCCAATTTTCTGTGTGCTTTGTTTCCCTTACTACCAACCAGCATTGACACACCATACACAACCACTAGCAGGTACTAAGTCAGTCAATGTTGCAGTGTATGATGGGTTGTGGTTTATGAGTACCCTAAAAAGGGTGTGGCAGGTTGTCCTGACTATGGCTCCTCTGACTCTGACTGTAACTCAAAGCTTCCCTGTATGTCAGCGCCAGCGCCGGTCGCTCGTACATTTCACTTAGAGCCTCAAACTTGTCCCCCCAGTGGGATAGCCGGTCGTAGCTGAAGGCTGCTCCCTCCTCTTCCTCTGCATTATCGTGGGAGATAGCAGAACCCAGCGAGCTGAGGCTACCGACCGGGGACCCGGCGCCCTCGATGCTCCAGACATGATAGCTGTCCGGCGGGAACTCATGACTGTCATTGTCGGCCTCCCAGATGATGCGCGCCACGTAGCTCTTGAAGTCCATGGGGCAGTGGCCCACGGAGCTAGCATGAGCATCATTACTATCATTAGTATAGCTAGCATTGCTAGTGTGAAAATGATGGCGGTGGTGGTGGTGGGGGATGTGGAGGTAGGGGGTCCCTGAGCTGCAGGCTGAGCCAGCGGGGTGCACCTCCTCCTGGGAGCCCTGGGAGGACTTGATGAGGGGGGCGGTGGTGCAGGATGAGGACTGGGACAGGCTGGAACACAGGGGCCTCTTCAGCTCTGTGATGTCATAGGCATTCTGGAGGGATGAAATGGCATCAAATTAAAAACATAAGTATGAAAAATAAGTAAATGATGCCATCTAGTGGGCAATGTACCTGGTCCTGCTCTCCTCCTCCCTCCTCGTTGTAGTTGAGGATGTTCTCTCTGATGTCCTCCCAGCTCTGGTGTTCTGCAGGGATGTGGTACACGCCCCTCTTCTGGAACTTACTACGACTGCCCTTCTGGGACCACACTGTCACAGCTACCAGCACAGCTACAGGACACAGAGAAAGGAAACAGTTCAGTCATTATAGTGGATGGAAGATATTGAGAGATAACACTAATGTACTCTACATGCATCTGAGTGTGGAAGGGAAAGAGATGAAGCAAAACCTATCCTTTTCACGTTCACCTCGTCTTCTGTCGGCCATCTACCGTCCCTCAGGCAATCCTACACTCTATTTTCCCCTCTCCCTTCATGCCATCTTTTCTCAATTTCCCCTCCTCTCTCCCTGCAAGTCTAACCATCACTGATTTTTAGACATTCACCACTGTAGCTACTTCACCCTTTTCCTCATCTCGCTTGACATTTCTAGTTTTAGCACTCAGATGTTTATGTTCGTCTTCTCCACTTCTCATCCCCCTCTCCTTTCCCTGGCATGGGGCTATGATCTCGCTGCGTCGTGTATCAGGGCCGTCAGCGTTGACAAAGGGGCCCTCGGGGGCACTGCCAGTCTGACATCACAGAGCCGTACCCGTCAGAGGCTCATACAAACCTCGCTACCCGTCACGTGTCACTGAACAGGCCCTCTAGTCTCTAGTCTATTTCCCCTGCTCTCCCTTCTACATACATCTAACTACACATCTATCCATATGGTGTTTATCAATGCTGCTAATGGACAGCATTATAATGGCTACTCTATTGATGTCTTTAAGCACGCTCAATGTTCTGTAAAAACAGCTCACTATATGAAGGGTAAAAGGTCATGTGAAGAGAGGGTTTTAGTATGGGTAAAAGGGTAAAAGGTCATGTGAAGAGAGGGTTTTAGTCGCCCATATTTACCGAAGAAGACGAGCAGACACATGCTGATGACCAGGATGGAGCCCGGGCTGAGGGCGGCCATACGGTGGGCTTTCATCTGGCCCACCTCACAACGCTGACCTCTGAACCCCTCGGGGCAACGGCACTGCCAGCTGTCGGGGGTCAGTGCGTGGCAGGTGCCCCTGTTACGGCAGGCCGAGGGTCCACAGGGGGAGGGCACACAGCGGTGGTGGCCTGATGTCTCGTCTGTCACCGTCACCTGGCCACCTGGACACCTGGGAGAGGGCAGAGAACAGGTTTGTTCTTTTAACAATGTCTGTGTGTCCTTAGCATGTGTAAGATTGTGTGTGTGTGAGATAGTGCTTGTATGTGTTTAAATGTGTGTGTAGCCAGCCTCACACACCTGCACTGGTGTTTCCTCCACAGGTCCACACAGTAGAGGGGGCTGCGGCAGGGCTTGGCACTGCAGGCATCTGAGTGACAGCCTGAAGTCACCCCCCTCCGCTCCAACACGGTGCTGAACTCGGTACTCTGACCATCCAGAAGGAGGGAGTGGCCGTTCAGCCTCACATCCCGCAGGCAGCCTGCGAGAGAGAGAGAGAGAGCCTTAATGACTGACAAATACTAATAGGATAAAAGATCATCAGAGATGATTGTTTTCTGTGATTGCTACTTCTAAGAAATGTATTTGCCTTGGTAAAGTAAAATAGAGGGAAAAAAGGGAAAGATTGAGTAAAAAAGATGGAACAAAATGATGACAGAAAGATCAGCCACTCCTTCGCATGGACCTGTGGCTTTATGACCCAGCCAAAGATACCCACACTGAGAGCTAGAAGGCAGACACAAGGAGAGAGGAGACCATTACAGTGGAGAGGAGGGGAGGAGTAGAGACAGGATGAGGTGAAATGATGAGAAGAGAGGATGAAAGGAGAGAGGAAAACAGGAGAATAGATTGAGAAAAAGAGGAGACAGATGAGAAAGAAGAGAGAACCAGCAGAGAAAACATGGAAAGGACAGAAGAGGAGACAGTCTTACCCTGGAAGTCAGCAGATTGTCCCGGGGTGGGTCCATTTCCCAGCAGCACACTGGAGGGGTGCACCACAATCTCCCGCCTGTTCCCCATCCAGGCCCTGGCCTCCCGCGAGCCACCGCCCTGCTCCAGGCGCAGCGTGAAGAGGTTGTCATGGCGATGCAAGCTGGCGAGGACCCACTGGCCCCCGTCGACCCGCTGGCTGGCCAAGCGGAGGGAGTGGGCACCGTCGCCCAGGTTGGCACGCACCGACAGGTGGCCGTCTACGATCTGAGAGAGTGGAGAGAGGACATCAGCAAATGTAGCCACTTTTCACTTTCCAATTGACCAAATTGGATCCTGTGAGTGATGTTACAGCAGGGCACTGACCTCCAGGATGATGTACTCGTTGGCACCGCGGGACGTCATGGAGAGCAGGGTGCCAGAGGAGGAGCGCGTGCGGAGCAGGAGCTGGATGTGTGTACGACGGGGGCTACCTCCCCCCCTCAGCTGGTAGCGTAGCATACTGTCCCTGGCGAAGGACCACTCTGGTAGAGCTACAGGGGAGAGAGGCGATATGGTTAATACTCTCTCACACACATTCACACACCAAAATACTGCTGTGAAGAAGAACCAGTCCACCAGCAAAGTCACCTACCTTTGTCACACTTGTGCCCGCTGTACCCGGTGTGACAGTCACAGCTGAAGGAGCCCCACTCGCCCAGGCAGGTCCCGTGGACACCACAGGAGGGTCCACTTGCTGTCACACACACCCCGTCTGTCAGGCCACAGCCTGGGGAACTATCCAAGCTCTCCCCCGGAATTCCCAGGTCATACACCTCCAGAGAGAGATGTACATTATAGGTTAAATATCAGCTTAGAGAAACATAAAGAGCCCTCAGAGTCAGTTATCAACATTTGAGCTCAAATGGATGCCGTTGCTGCCCTGTGATCCTCTCCTTTCACACCCCATGTCAAATAGGGCTTTACAGTGGGGAGAACAAGTATTTGATACACTGCCGATTTTGCAGGTTTTCCTACTTACAAAGCATGTAGAGGTCTGTAATTTTTATCATAGGTACACTTCAACTATGAGAGACGGAATCTAAAACAAAAATCCCGAAAATCACATTGTATGATTTTTAAGTAATTAATTTGCATTTTATTGCATGACATAAGTATTTGATACATCAGAAAAGCAGAACTTAATATTTGGTACAGAAACCTTTGTTTGCAATTACAGAGATCATACGTTTCCTGTAGTTCTTGACTAGGTTTGCACACACTGCAGCAGGGATTTTGGCCCACTCCTCCCTACAGATCTTCTCCAGATCCTTCAGGTTTCGGGGCTGTCGCTGGGCAATACGGACTTTCAGCTCCCTCCAAAGATTTTCTATTGGGTTCAGGTCTGGAGACTGGCTAGGCCACTCCAGGACCTTGAGATGCTTCTTACGGAGCCACTCCTTAGTTGCCATGGCTGTGTGCTTCGTGTCGTTGTCATGCTGGAAGACCCAGCCACGACCCATCTTCAATGCTCTTACTGAGGGAAGGAGGTTGTTGGCCAAGATCTCGCGATACATGGCCCCATCCATCCTCCCCTCAATACGGTGCAGTCGTCCTGTCCCCTTTGCAGAAAAGCATCCCCAAAGAATGATGTTTCCACCTCCATGCTTCACGGTTGGGATGGTGTTCTTGGGGTTGTACTCATACTTCTTCTTCCTCCAAACACGGCGAGTGGAGTTAGACCAAAAAGCTCTATTTTTGTCTCATCAGACCACATGACCTTCTCCCATTCCTCCTCTGGATCATCCAGATGGTCATTGGCAAACTTCAGACAGGCCTGGACATGCACTGGCTTAAGCAGGGGGACCTTGCGTGCGCTGCAGGATTTTAATCCATGACGGCGTAGTGTGTTACTAATGGTTTTCTTTGAGACTGTGGTCCCAGCTCTCTTCAGGTCATTGACCAGGTCCTGCCGTGTAGTTCTGGGCTGATCCCTCACCTTCCTCATGATCATTGATGCCCCACGAGGTGAAATCTTGCATGGAGCCCCAGACCGAGGGTGATTGACCGTCATCTTGAACTTCTTCCATTTTCTAATAATTGCGCCAACAGTTGTTTCCTTCTCACCAAGCTGCTTGCCTATTGTCCTGTAGCCCATCCCAGCCTTGTGCAGGTCTACAATTTTATCCCTGATGTCCTTACACAGCTCTCTGGTCTTGGCCATTGTGGAGAGGTTGGAATCTGTTTGATTGTGTGTGGACAGGTGTCTTTTATACAGGTAACGAGTTCAAACAGGTGCAGTTAATACAGGTAATGAGTGGAGAACAGGAGGGCTTCTTAAAGATAAACTAACAGGTCTGTGAGAGCCGGAATTCTTACTGGTTGGTAGGTGATCAAATACTTATGTCATGCAATAAAATGCAAATTAATTATTTAAAAATCATACAATGTGATTTTCTGGATTTTTGTTTTAGATTCCGTCTCTCACAGTTGAAGTGTACCTATGATAAAAATTACAGACCTCTACATGCTTTGTAAGTAGGAAAACCTGCAAAATCGGCAGTGTATCAAATACTTGTTCTCCCCACTGTATATGGTCAACTTCTTGAGCCAAAATGGCTACTACTGTTGCTGTATATAATCAACTGTCTGATCCAAAATGGTCATCCCTCATGCTGTCCTGCTGTGCTCCTCTCCCCTAATTATTCATGTCAAACAGGACTGTATATGGTCAACTGTCAACCATTTGAGCCAAAATGGCCACCACTTCAGTCCCATGTTCCCTCCCTTTCATATTTCCCAGCAGTGACGCAAAACCACACAAGCTCATCTGCTTTCAGGAATAGTTTACGGAGGAGATGTTCTTTTAATTTATGTCTTATTTGGACTTTGAAATCGTTTTTTTGTCCTCATTTCATAAGCTGTGCTCAAACGACCGTCTGTCCAACTCTCTCCCCCGGCACTCTCAGCCAGTGCCAACAGAAGACACACACAAAGAGATTGACGCACGCACACGCACACGCACACACACACACACACACACACACACACACACACACACACACACACACACACACACACACACACACACACACACACACACACACACACACACACACACACACACACACACACGTTGCAGAGAGAAGTCGCAAAAGAGACAGAGAAGCTGACACTCTCCCAACTGGAAGACACATACACTGCCTCTCAAAACACTGTAGGAAAAACCCACTCACATAAACAAATGAATATTGACAACCCCATAGAGTAAACAGACTAAAAGAAAGCATCTCTTCTTCCCAGGTATATTAATACAGCTGCCAGTCTCCGTCTCCTCTGAGCTCTGTTCATAAACCTGTCACTATCAGTCTGATGGATAGACAGCTCTGTCACTCTGATGGGGAGCATGAAAACACTGTGACAGTGAGGAAAGGAGGATAGAACTACTAGAGAAGTGAGGAATAAAAGGTGGTGGAGGAAGAGGAGGTGTGACTTTAATGAAGAGGGAGAGAAAGAAAGAACGAAAGAAAGAGAACGCAAGGGAAGTCGGAAGAGAGAGGTTACCTTGCTATCGACCACCAGGTTCCTGAGGCAGCCAGTGAAAGCTTTGTAGCGTCTGTGTGTGGAGGTCTCCTTCACCCCACCCAGCTGGAGAGGCTGGTTCACATTCAGGAACCTGGGAGATGGGGAGGAGAGGGAGAGAGATAAGAGTCAGTAACCAGGTTTCCATCCAACCTTTTTATGCAAGCAAAGTACAGTACATGTCGGATCAAAAATGTCATGACAGGCTTGACGGAAACAGAACATTTTTCGGTAAACTTTCCAAATGTCGACAAAACAAAATACGCTAGACAATGTGGGATCTTTTTGTGTTGGTAAAATGAATTATGCGAGAAATATCGATGAAAACGCTTTTATGCGCAAATATTGATATAATAATTATATAGAAGTAAACTTGGAGTCACGCGATGACATGTTGTGTAGGCCTCCCACCATGACTCGTCGGGAAAGCATGCCATTTATTAGGCTACAGATGAAATAGGTTATGATGAACTTTACAGGGTGGTTAAAGTGCACGTTGATGAGCTTGATGTTCCTTTCCAATAAATATTGAGGGTCTTATTCTGGTGACATGATAATCGATGCTTGGCTGCTGTTTGACAAATAAAAATAATCTCTCTTTTGTCCATAATAATAACTTCATCATGTCGGCTATATGTGCGCTCTAGTCAACAGCGTGCAGATAGCGCTATTGGCTAGAGAGCACGTGCCAATACCAGAGTGGGCACACTCACTATATAACAACAACAACAAAATATTTGCGTGAAAACCATCAGTATAGTTTAAAATATTGAATTTTTGTATTCAGTATGTGGGAATTTGACCGCAAAAGGTATTTTTATGTGCACTACGTTATCACGCACTGCCTTTTATCTGCAACGGGTCAGTTTGATGGAAACACATCTCTGGTGAGAAAATGCACATCGTTTTTATTTAGCTGATTTTAGAATAATCACATGAAAATCTGTCGCCAATTGGATGGGAACCCAGCTAGTGTTAGCTTGTGCATAACATGGTTTGTCAGTAGTGGTCTTCAGTGGTCTGTAGTAGTCTAGTGGTCTACAGTTGTCTGCTCTTACCTCAGGTTGCCAGGGGTCTCTCCAGAAGCCTTGCAGCCAGACTGATCTGTCTCCAGCACCTCCACCACTAGACCCTCCACCTCATTCACCACTGCCCCCGAACACTGGTCTAGGATCAGTTGAACTGCCTGGATTAAACACATCATATAGCACCACCGTCATGTTCACAGTCAGGTCCTAGCTCAGTTCATAATGTAAGCATCCCAATGAGGATTCCCCCACCGGCTATTCCCCAATCCCCAACCATTCCCTCCTCCAACCCCTCTGGGAATATGTCTGGACCTTTCCGTCACTGACGATGTCCAGGCGGTGCCATCGGCGGTCCGTGACGGTGGATCTCGCTGGGAGCTGCAGCGCCAGTGTTCCCGATCCATGGCTGATGCTGAGGGTCGGAACGCCATTCCTCAATTCTGGAAGAGAGACAGGAAACAGGGATGAGGAGAGATAATCACTTCAAAGCTTGAGATCACATAACAGTGGAAACACACTCTGACTCTCCATCAATCAATCTACTAATTTTCACAAACATATTCTTGGAAACAAGCCATTCTAGCCACCAAGCGCTTGAAACTGTCTGACTCACCAATATGCAGAGTTACATTGATAAGCCGCCTTAATGTTGCAATAACAGTATGCGTGTGAAAGTGTGTATGACTACATGGTGTGTGACCTGACCAACCACTGTGTTCTACACTGCTACTCAGTTGAGCAGCACCAGTGAAAAATGCTTCACCGCAATCAATTCAGCAGCCATGTTCGATTTGCTATCCCCGGAGCGGGGGAACTTGGAACAGGCTCGATAATTACATAAATGAATGCGACGGGGCTACCAAACAGATTACCTCTGGGATGTGACATTAGGATTAGGGGGGACATGACTTGACATAAAAGCCACATGGCTTATTGGGACCTGAATATGACGCAGGCTTATGAGGATATGAGTATGTCACCTCCACTAGAGGTTTGATCAAGAGTGCTGGTTGCCAGTCGATCCCCATATTGCTTACCTATCCACATCCAGACACCTTGAAAGTAGGAAGTAGGAGTAAGTGGGATGGACTATGGTGTGGTTGTTTCTGTTCAGGGCCTACATGTAGGCTGTCTGTTCTTACCCAGAGCGATGTAGTCCTCCTGCTCTCCGGCCTGGGCGGGGCCTAGAGGGCCGTTGTAGAGCAGCAGCCCATTGGCTGACTCGGTTATGAACTCCAATGAGATGTGGCTTTGAAAGCAAGGCCTGATGGGAGGGAACCAGGCATAACCCTGGCCGCGGAAGGTGTGCTTGGTCTGCTGGCACTCAGGCCCGTCAAACATGGGTGGACACTTGCACCTGAACGGCAGGGGAGAAACATTGTGAACGTGTTATTTCTAACAGCTAATGCTAACTAGCGAGAGCTATTGGCTCCAACTGTCTTTGACCGTCATACCTGTATCCCAGCTCGCTGTCCTGACAGGTGCCTCCGTTGAGGCAGGGGTTGCGGGGGTAGGAGGAGCAGGCCTGGTGCAGGCTCTCTCTGGCCCTGCAGCCGCAGCGTGCCTCAGAGGAGGCGGAGACAGACACCAGGGAGGTGTTCCCAGAGCTGAGGGCGGTGGGGGTGAGGCTGAAGGTGACGTCGCTGCTGCAGCCGCCCGACTGACTGCAGTCTGTGTAGGGACACTCGTCTATACCCACCTGGGAGATAGACACACCCAGTGCTGCTTCCAACTGAGAGAGGAGGGGGGAGAGAAATAGAGCGTCAGTCTACTGCCTGTCAGTGAAATCAAATTGGTTTGAATCAGTCTTCATATCGTCTTCATATCAGTCTTTCATAGTCTTAATTTACAGTCAGGTGATGTCTCTGGATGAATTCATTCTGACTCAATCTGACTCCAATGGCTTAAAAGCAACTCACCAGTTCCATTCAATCTTAACAGGCAGCAGTAAAACTGTCAGTGACACACATCCAGTGTATAAACAACTGCTTCTGGGCAGCGCAACACTCACTACAAAACAGTTTAGGATTTATGGACTAGTGAAGACTTTATAAAGACTCAGACGTTCTCTCCTGTCATCCCTATTTTTCTCTCCATCCATCCATCCCTCTCTCTCCCTTTCTGTTCACCCAGCACAAGCTTGGGTCACCAGATGCTATCTCATGCCTTAAATGGACATGAAAAATGTACACACACTTGAGTAGTGTGCCGCTGTGCGTGTGTGATTAAATGTGTGTGAGAGTTTAAATGTGTGTGTGTGTGTGATGAAATATGTATGTTGTTGAGCATGGTGTCAGTGTGTGTGTGTGTTTAAGTGTGTGTGAGATTTTAAATATGGGTTTCTTTTTAGTAGTGCATCACTGTGTGTGAGATAGTGTGAATGATTGTAACGTTGTCTAGTGTGAAGCTTTATGCGTATTCAAACTCTTATATGAGAGACTTGTGTGTATCCCATCTTCACCTTAGCTTTATGCGGCATCACATTGCCGTGGAGTTTCTCGGTCTTGTAGTACGGCGAGCCGTGGGCGGCGAACCACACGTTGACCTCGCGCTCACCCTGGCGGTTGCCATTGGCGACAGAGAAGACGTGGACGTTGTCCCGGTCGGTCTGGAGAAGCTCGGAGAGGAGACGACCCAGGCGGGAGAAAGAACTCTCCTGACCCGGTGCACTACTGAAGAACTGTTCCACTGTGATGTCTGCCCAACAGGATGGTGGGATTGAATGGTCAGGACACTCAGTTCATCAACACACTACAAAGTGGAATGCCCCTTACAAAGCACTCCCCTGCCCAATGTTCTACAGATAACGATAGTACAGATCAGTCAGATGTTTGTAAATTCTCAGCTGGTGCCTGGGGGTGATGTGAACCACGACCTTAGGGAACTATTAGATACAAGAAAGCCTGCCACACAGCACTCAGGCATGCATGTCATCACACGTGACACGGTTACTATGGAAACATTATGACAGTATTAGCTCCTTATGGTCTGTGGTCAGTGACCATGAAAAAGAGTGAAAAGTGACGATATTGGCTGATACACTAGGTGGCAAAACTCACTGGACAGGCGCAAAGAGCCAGCGTTCTGGACCGCCTCCTCGTCCAGCTCCATGACGACGACCTCCGCAGTGGAGGTCACGTCGGGCCAGGTCTTGTCGGAGACACGCACCTCGAGGCTGTAGGAACCCACCGGCACAGGGGCCCCCTCTCTGATAATCAACTGGCCTGAGTTGTGGTTCAGACTGAACAACCCGCTGAGAGAGGGAGGAGGGAGGAGGACATGGAGGGAGAGAGCAAGATAGAGGGAGAGAGAAATGGAAGAAGATCGAGAGAAAAGGGGGGTAGTGGGCATAGAACAGAGTGTAAGAGAGATCAGTAGTAGTCACCCCGGTGTTCATCCATGCAGGACTATCCCTGGCCTCCCTCCATGCTCACCATCTCACGTTAAAACACTGAACTGTCCAGGGAGACAGCCACATGCATAATAGATGGCTTCACTATCAGTATCAATGCAACCCCCTCTACCCTACCTCTCCTGTACTCTACCAACACCTCTCCCTCCTCCCACCTAGCCCCCTGTTAACTCTATTACTCTATTCCCTGAACACCCAGTTCAGTGTTCACTCTATCAAAAACCTATTCCCCCTGAACCTGTTCCCACAGCCTCTTAGGTTCCTTCTACGTCTCTCTGTCTACTCCCCATAGACACATTCTCACTACACTAACCCCACCAGCCCTACCTAAGCCCCATGTTAATACTGCAGAACTTTCTATCCTATCCTGCTCCTAAAGTCTACTTCTCACTTCACTAACTTTTCTTACTCACATGTCCTTGTTCCCTCTATTACAGTCACTCTTCTCCTTCCCAGCTATCTACTCATATCTTCTCTCCCCTTCCATCTATCATCCCTCTATTTACTTGGCCCCTGTCCACTCTGTCCCTTATCACTGGCTCAGATCATGACAAGGGAATGATGATGGTTCTGCTGTGGCTATCTCCATCTACCTCACGCTCTCCTCATCTCTCAAGTTAGAGGTCAATGCCAAGGAGTTCATCTGATGTCTTTCAAAACGTCTCTGTTTTTGAAGCTTCCGTCTCTACTGAAAATGGTTCTATAGTTCTGTTCTATAGAGCCTTTGTACAACTGGAGCAACAAACAAATGTTTACAGATACACCTAGCTTTACCACATGACCACGTTATTGTTTTAGCATCACCTTGTTTGATGGCACACCAAGGTAAGTACCCTCACACACTGGCCCATGATCAAAAGAGATTTGAAAAGGTGCCATGGCTCTCTCTTACGTAACAGTAAAAGCTGGTTCTGCATGGCCCGTGACCTTCAGAAGTCAGGCCAAACGAGGTAATTATCTGAGCCATAAGAAAATTAAACCAGCTGGCCCAATCGAAGAGGTGCTGAGCTGTGGGGAGATGTGTGTTATGTCATCCCTCCCCGGGACATCATGTTAATGTAATACATTAATGAATCCCTGTTTGCAGAGCTAGCTGGGGCAAACATGCAACACAGCACTTTGGAGACAGAAAACAAATAGGCTTCAAATCATCATCTACACGGATGGCTGGTAGGTATAATGAGATGATCCATATAGTTTGGTCCTTCGAGACGCATTGGGATCTGCTGACTGGGGATTCAACATGGTAATGGCTCTTTCTTGTTCACTTTCTCTCTCTGTCATTCCTTGTCATCTTTTCGTGTGCTTACTAGCTCTCCCGATTACAGGTGTCTCATTAGAGGGAGAGGTGCCAGCAGCGTAATCAGCTTCTTTTCAGTGCACACCAAACATTGCGCACCCATCAAACAAAACCAGAGCGCCGTTCCTCATTTCACTGGGAATTTTCAATACAATTCTTTATGAAGTATTAATAATGGTGCTCCTGACAATTCATGTCTCCCTTTCCCTCTCGCTTTCCCTCTCTCTCTTCCAATCTATTTCTACTTTCTCTGTTTCTCTTAAACGGCCTGTTTCTCCTTCCCCTAAAATGTACCTTTCTCTCCTTTTACATTCTGTCTCTCTCTCTCTCTTTCAATCCCACACTTTCCTCCCCTCTTATTGTACACTCTTTTGTCTTATTTTCTTTTCCTCTCTCTTAAGTGGCCGGGCTTCATTCCAACTTTAGTGAGGAGATCAAAGTACCTGGGGGGTTTGCCTTGGAATCTGTAAACCTTTTCGCTCCAGTCGTCAAGGTCAGGGGATTGAACCTGTCCAAGCACTGTTGTGGGGAGAACACCTACGGGGGAAAACTCAGAATTAGGTGCGGGAAGACAACCCCTCCCTGTCGTACACCTAAAGCTCTCAAGAGTGAGAGAGAAAAAGAAAGAAAGGGAGAAGAGGAGGAGGAGGAGGGGAGGAAGAGGAGGAGGAGGGGCTGAGGAGGGAAGATAAGTTGGAGAGCGTGGCCTCGTTGGCACATATGGACACGGTTTTGAAAACACAGCAGGGGAAGTGCACACATTAGCATGTTAGCTCCCGTTTTCCCTCCAAAAAGCTAAATGGAGTGCTGTAATCCCCTTAGGCGTGAAATAAAATAAAACATGTAATGGCTCCTGTTTATATGCCTATCAAACCTGGGACTTAAGCTTAAGTAAATTGTTTGCTTCATGGCATGTTTGGAGATACATGATGAATTCTTATTAGAGGGTTAATGTACTTTCTTCTGGCAAAACCCATACAGAGAATCTACTAAAAATACATTACAGAAAACCAGAGTTTTTCCAGCAGTTACAGCAAGCTGACAGATGGCATGAAATACTAAATAAGTGATGTTGGGCTTCAAGAGTCCTTAAGCATTCAACTGTGACAAGTAGTGTCGTAACAACATCAGCAGAACACTGGAGAAACATACCATGGTAGCTGTACACGAAGAAGTCGGTGTGGCCCGGAGAGTGGGGGTGGTCATTTCTGTCACCGATGACAACCGTCAGTGTGCTGGTTGAGCTCATTGGGGGAGACCCGCTGTCAATCATGAGAATGGGAAGACGGTACTCCTTCTGGCGTTCCCGGTCAAAGGTTCGCAGGGTAGTCAGTGCAGCGCTACCGTTGCGCAGGTCAGTCAGGTTGAAGCTGTTAGCATCGGAGGTTAACATCAGGAGACGGATGGAAAACGGTCCACCATTGGGTGAGGAGTCACGGTCGGCTGCGTGGAGAAGCAGGGATGTATCGTTTATTCTCACCGCCTGGGGGGCAGCCATGTTTTCCCACACAATGGGCTTGTAGGGCACCTCAAACTCTGGCCCGTTGTCATTGACGTCCAGTACGGTAACCATAACGATGGCGGTGCCGGTGAGTGGCGGGCTGCCTGTGTCGGTGGCCAGGACCATGAGTCTGTGCTGGGATACCATTTCCCGGTCCAGAGAGTCAGCCACTACCACCCAGCCTGACTGGTCCACCAGGAACTGCCCGTTGGGGTCAGACTCTTTGGCAATGCTGTAGGAGAAGCGGCCATTTAGTCCTGAGTCCAGATCGGCAGCGGTGACTTGAGCCACAATGGTGCCAACAGACACGTCCTCAGACATGGCAGGAGCCTCATAGAACTGTGGGAAGAAGACGGGTGCGTGGTCGTTGGAATCCTCCACCTGAACCAGGCAGTATGCCAGGCTGAAGAAGTCTGCGTCTTCCGCCTTTACAGTCAAGTTGAATGTTCTCTCGTGGGGCTTTTCAAAGTCCATCTTCTTCTTCAGCCGCACCACACCACGCCGGTTCGCCTTGTCCGTCTCCACAAAGAACTTCCTGTCCTCGTCGCCTCCGACGATGCTGAAAGTGACCACTGCGTTCTCACCCTGGTCGCCATCGCTGGCGGAAACCGCCAGAACCTCGCTGTTCACCTCTAGGTCCTCCGCCACCTATTAATATTGATAACAAAATACTCATCAAACATATTACAGTGCAACAGTTTTGGGGTGAACAGGTGTGTTTTGAGCAGGTGAACAAACCTGGGCATTGTAGACCCTCTGGGTGAAGACTGGTGGATGGTCATTCACATCTGACACCATGATAGTAGCCGTTCCAGTCCCGGACAAGCCCCCACCATCCCTGGCCTCAACCACAACCAGATAGCGGTCCTCCACCTCACGGTCCAGAGACCGTAGAACTGTACTGATGGTTCCAGTTGAAGGGTTGATGGAGAACAGATTGAGGTTGATCTCGTTGCGAACGTTCTGTACGATGCAGTAGGTCAGTATGGCGTTCTTCCCGGCCTTGGGGTCATCTAAATCCGCGGCCCTCATCTCCATCACTGAGGTGTCGGCGGGAGAGTTCTCAGGCACGTGGCCAACAAAGCAGCCTGAAGCGTCCGGCGCCGGGCATGGGAAGACTGGTGCGTTGTCATTGATGTCATGAACTTCCAAAAGGACGTCAGCAAAGCCAGTGAGTCCCGCCCCTCCCTCATCGGTGGCCAGAACCAGGAAACGCCAGGCCGGGCGCTCCTCACGGTCCAGACGGCGTTGGGCGTAGATGCGGCCTGTAGACTCATCGATGGTGAACTCACTGTCGGCTCCCTGGCCGTGGAGTGAGTAGCGCAGGGCGCTCTGGTCTGCCTCCTGGTCTGGGTCGGTGGCTGAAACCTACAAACAGGAAACCCCCCAAAACCTAGTATTAGACAATAGGGCCGGATAGAATTGGCTGTGAATTTTTCTTTTCAATTAAATAAAATATGTATATATCATTTGATTGAACCATTTCTGTTGATTTACGGATATTCTGCCTCTTCAGATTCCATCTGGCCCCAAAAATAGGACATGAAAAGAGAATTGATTGCAGTAGCCAATATACAGTCTGTTGCCTTGCAACAAAAATAAGACAATTTTCCTTGTTTTCCTCTATAGATAATTAACCTGCCTTCATGTTATCTCTGTGTGAAGGACAAGCTCAGACACTTCCCCCCACATCTATCACCAGAACGCACAATGCAATTAAAAGTTAATAGATGCCAGCAAAAGAAGAAATACACTTTCTTTATTTCTCTCTTCCCCTCTCACCGGAGGGTTTGTTTACAAAAGCCTTTGAAGTTTACATTTTTTTCTCTCCATTTCCTGACAATGCAATGAGAAGACAATATCGAGACACGGTGCGGCGTACGACAGCCAAGGCCAGGTAAATACTCATTTCAAATTGGATTTCCAATCTTTTTTCTTTCGGCAGGATTGTATTCATATACAGAGCGAAGGAACTTCGGGGAAGGGATGGCTGCCTGCCACACACTGGAAACTATTAAGTGCATTAGAGGGGAACCGAGTGCACATCAAATCAATTCCACCTCCAGGAAAGCAGCCCTGGGTTGAATACTGTGACACATGCCTCTCTCTCTAGGATTACTTCCATGCCCTCATGAATCGTACTCCTTTTTAATCTGATTTACCTTGGCGACATGCACATACAGTATTATTGGGAATAACTGGGAATAGGTGTGACGAAACTAGGCTGGGTACACAATGAAAGCCTAAGAAAAAGCAGGAGGCTCCACAACTATTTATCGTTGGTAAACTGTGGGTGCTCATGAGTAGTATTAGGTATCAACACTTTAGGATAGGAGTATAACATCGGAGCCTATTTGATTTCACACAATGTCCACATGTGCGATGAGTTACTGTATATATCATGTTACTTGAGAGGTGAAACCAAAGCCACATTTCCATAAATGGGTGGACAATGTCACTGCATTCACTTCCATTCTATTAAAAAAATGTATACTCCATGTATAGAACAGAACTTCCTCACAGCAAGTTTAGCTTTATCAAAAAAGGCTTTCAAATATCAGTTGTCATACCCTGCTTATGTCGTTGTTACAAAGGGGCTATGTATGAATGACCTCTGACCTCCAGCTAAAGACAGGAGGCTCTGTAAGTTAATGAAACAACCTAATGGTGTAATGCACTGTTTATGTGGCTGTTATAAGAGGTAAACCAGTACGTAGGGCCTAGAGCAGGGATCATCAACTAGATTCAGTCGCGGGACGATTTTCTTCTTGAGTGGATGGTCGGGGGCCGGGTACATAATTACAAATCATTTTTAGACCGAAAATTGAGAGAAGAAGCCCAAACAGATACACTTTTTGACTAAAACATAATAGTTTCAAACCTTGCTTACATTTGTATACGGGTGTCTCTCTAGTATGTGTCGGAATACTTGGGAACAGAGTTCCAAAATTAAAATCACTTGGAGCTGATTTCCTGGTGTTGAAAATAAAATTTTAAAAGAATTGTTTTGCTCAGAAAACTTGGGGAACCAAATAAAACCACCTGCGGACCAAATTCGGCCCATGAGCCGCCAGTTGGGGAACCATGGGCTATAGTATGTATGACATCTGACCTCCAGCACGAAGACGGGCAGCTCGGTCAGCTCCTCTGTGACAGCGGCGTGGTACTCTGTCTGGCCGAAGACGGGCGCCTCGTCGTTGCGGTTCACCACCTGGACCACCACTAGGCTCTCGTTCTCCCATTTCCCGTCGGAGGCCACCAGTCTCAGCTCGTAGCGCTGCTCCATCTCGTAGTCTAAATGCTGGGCCACAAAGATGGTGCCCACCTCTGGCTCCACGTCAAAGGTGCCCATGGTGTTGCCAGAGGTGATCTGGTAGCGGAGCTTGGCGTTGGCACCTGGACAAGGAGATATGGCTGTTTCAAGGTTGCTTTGATTGGTTAGACAAGGTAGAACTAGTCGTCCATGTTAGAGGAGGAGAAATTAGGACATAGTTACAGACCGTATGACTGTGGTATGTGTGTGCTCACTCACACACAAGCCTACAGGCTGACAATCTGCACACGCACAAACACGTGCCGCACAAAAACAAAAAAACGACCTCACACTTCCAACAGCCCTCAACACAAAAGAACAACCCCCACAATACCCTCTCTGAGTCACACAGTGCCATCCGGCTATCAAATATTTCAGAGGAAAACATCCGTTTCTCTCACAGTGGGCCTCATTAGACAGAATACAGAAGGCAGTGAGGGCTGGTCTCATCCACCCCCACCTCATCTTTGTCTCAGGCACCACCCGTTCTCCTCCCTCCCTGGCCCTTCATGTCCTCAGTGTGTTCAGTTAAAAATACACACGTGCACACAACAAATGTACATAGAGTACCAGTCAAAAGTTTGGACACACCTACTCATTCAAGGGTTTTTCTTTATTTTTACTATTTTCTACATTGTAGAATAATAGTGAATACATCAAAACTATGAAATAACAAATATGGAATCATGTAGTAACCAAAAAAGTGTTAAACAAATCAAAATATATTTTAGATTTTAGGCTCTTCTTGAACAGCTTTGCACAGTCTTGGTATTCTCTCAACAAGCTTCACCTGGAATGCTTTTTCTCCTTGAAGGAGTTCCCACATATGCTGAGCACTTGTTGGCTGTTTTTCCTTCACTCTGCGGTCCAACTCATCCCAAACCATCTCAATTGGGTTGAGGTCATGTGATTGCGGAGGCCAGGTCATCTGATGCAGCACTCCATCACTCTCCTTCTTGGTCAAATAGCCCTTACACAGCCTGGAGGTGTGTTGTGTCATTGACCTGCTAAAAAACAACAGGCAAAGGGTGGCTGCTTTGAAGAATCTCAAATCTCAAATATATTTGCTTAACACTTTTTTGGTTACTACACAATTCCATATGTGTTATTATCATAGTTTTGATGTCTTCACTATTATTCTATTACGCAGAAAATAGTAAAAATAAAGAAAAATCCTTGAATGAGTAGGTGTGTCCAAACTTTTGACTGGTACAGCACATATTTGTGAATACTCTCACACATGCATGCACACATCTTTCTAATTTCCTCTCTTCTTTTATCTCATTTATCCCTCTTATCCTCCCCTGTTATCTTATCTCCTCTCCTCTTCACTCTCTCATTCCTCCTCTCTAACCTCATCCACTCTACCACTGTCAACCCTAATCAGATACCCCATCAAAGCGGAGAGGAGAGGGCTAGGTCGGGATGGCGTTCCCGGTCTGGGAAATGGGAATAATGGGACGGGATCAAAGGAGTCTGAATCCTGACTGCTGGTGTCTGTCATGTTAGAGTGCTGGGTGCTCCATCTCGGAGCTCCACAGTGGGACCTTCATACTAGTCCTTATAAAGCTATGTAAGAGCTGAATAGGGATGTGGTTGGGGTTCTACAGTAGTGAGTCTGATGAGTAGAGATGTATGAAAAGGACTGTCAAGAACACAGATGTGCACAAGGCTGGATGACTTACATTAAACATGACACATTCCATTCCATAAACAATCTCAATTTCATATTGTACTAGTTCCTGCACCAGCTTCCCACCCCCACGCTCAGACATATGCGCATAAACACAAACACACACTGTTTCTCTCTCTCTCTCTCTCTCTCTCTCTCTCTCTCTCTCTCTCTCTCTCTCTCTCTCTCTCTCTCTCTCTCTCTCTCTCTCTCTCTCTCTCTTTCTCTCTTTCTCTCTCTCACAGACACACACATACCCACACTCCCTGTCTGCCTGCGTCTTGGTCAGGCCCTGTTTACCAGCACAGAGGAGATTTTAGGAGACAAATACCATCTGTGTGAGACATGTTGGGCCTTCATTACGACATGTCATGCTCCTATCGGGAGTGTGTGTGGAGGGGGCTTAAGTGCGCTGGCCGTCAAAGCTTCTGAGCACGATCTGCCGTGACACTCGCCAAGAGGGTGTGTGTGTGTGTGTTGAGTGAGCGAGTAAGTGTGTGAGTGTGTGTTGGGTGGCGGGGAGTAGCTCCTGTACTTTTGCCTCCGGCCGCCTCCCTAATGATCGGTCTGGCCATATGGTTAACCCCCCTCCCTTAAGTAAGACTGGTGAGGGGGCCAACTGTGCACATCAGGGGGGTGGAGGGGGGCTCAAGGGTTAAGTGGTTTTATCCTAAGCAAAGCAGGAGCTCCACTGAAGGCCCCAAAATTCTGATTAAGGTCACCAGCATATCCCTCCCCACACCATGTATTGGACCCCATCCACTACCCTAATCTGTTTACCATTAAGCTAGACAACCTATATCTGTTTACCATTAAGCTAGACAACCTATATCTGTTTACCATTAAGCTAGACAACCTATTTCTGTTTACCATTAAGCTAGACAACCTATATCTGTTTACCATTAAGCTAGACAACCTATATCTGTTTACCATTAAGCTAGACAACCTATATCTGTTTACCATTAAGCTAGACAACCTATATCTGTTTACCATTAAGCTAGACAACCTATATCTGTTTACCATTAAGCTAGACAACCTATATCTGTTTACCATTAAGCTAGACAACCTATATCTGTTTACTGACAAACCTTCAGCTCAACTCAACTCCAATGTCAACATCAGCAAAAAAAACTTGATCTTGTTAAAGCCCATCCAAAAGTTCTTCATTCGGCACATTTCCCACTTGGGGATAGAAACCCGATCCTAAAAGGATGTCTGTCTGCAACAAAAGACGCTGAAACTAATCAGCTTTGGGGGGAGCGTTTAACAGGGGCCCCTCTATTCCCCATGGATCTGTTCACTAATTATTCAATTCCCCAAGTTCCACTGGGAGTGTAATGGGAAAATATTGGGATTTCATGGAAAAAGGCCCTTGAAGTGCTTTGAAATGAAATACACAGGGGATTGGAATTAGGAGCGTGTATATGGGCGTCAGACTCAAAAGTAAGGATATTCTCATATGAAACAGATCTCTCCATGTGTTTGTCTACTTGACTATCTCTGTTGTGGAGTAGCATCCACCGTATGGTGGAACAGTGGTGGCTGGCAGAGAGGTCGCAGAGAAACCAATGGAAGTACCTCAGCTGAAGATTGTAATGGGAGAGTTATGAGACGTGAATTGCCTTGTCACACCACTAGCACGATAAAGGTGTCTTGTTGTATTGATATTTTGTGTGTGTGTGTGTCATCATTGTAATGCTCAATGGTTTGTGGATGTTGACAGATGGTGAGAGACTCTGAGAGCAGGGGACCATATATAAACTGGAGGTCACTAATCCTATTATAGAAGCACACACACACGCACACCTGGACCAACGACAGTGTGTGTGTGTTGTTGTGTGAGGGTGTGATGATGTGATGAGAGGGTGGATGGACATCAGGGCAGGCAGGCAGGCAAGCTTCACTGGTCAATGAACACTGAGGTGATTTCACCTGAACTGTTTCACTAAGCTGTGTGTGTATGTATCACAGGGCTGTGGAGTGTGACAGTCAACCACTGATCTATAGGAACACTGTCACCTCCAGCACGAACATGGGACACTGAACTGACTTACTCAACACTATGACTAACCCCGGAAAATGGGACAGCAGCACAAGAAAAGAAAGCAGAGGGGAGGAAAAGGATAGACAGAATAATGAGGTAGAGATAGAGAGAGAAAGAGAGCGAGAGAGAGAGAGAGAGAGAGAGAGAGAGAGAGAGAGAGAGAGAGAGAGAGAGAGAGAGAGAGAGAGAGAGAGAGAGAGAGAGAGAGAGAGAGAGAAGGCAGAGGAAAGACCAGAGATGAGCCAGGAGAGCTGAAAGAGAGGGAGGGAAAGGAGAGACAAATTTAGCAGATCTGAAATATGAGAAATGAGACGAGAGGATCTGAGATGAGACACCACGAGACGAGAGACTAGACAACACATGCAGACATCAACCCTACTTACACCACCACAAGCATAGCCAGGATTGGCTGAGCTCAAACCTCCCCTCAAGACCTGCCTGCTCAGCAAGGCTAGCGCTTAGCCAGGGATCGTGTCATGTTTTACAGCTAATCTCCCTGCTAATACAGATCATCTCCCTGCTTGGACACCTGCATGGGGGGCCAGGGGAAGACAAAATGGCCACCACTGCAGTTTATTCCACTCACTCCTGTCTCTCCGTTGAGAGAGACGTTTTCCCTAATTACCAGATGGACACATTGTTGAGACGGCGAATTGGGGTAAAGTCTACAGAGCGGTGGCGGGATAAGCCGGAGCATTTGGGAGGGAATTATAGTTGTTGTTTGCGGTTAGTTTGCTATCTTAGCACTTCTTAATTCTGCTTCAGTGTCTTTTTGGGCTGTATGCTTTTACAAATCCGCCAAGGGATCAGGCTAGGGGTGTCTGAAGAGGGATAAAGAGCAGAGCCAAGACAGTTGCTAATTCAACTGAACATTGGAAAGGAAAAAGAAAAACAAACCCTAAATTCTCGTCTTAGTCATTTGCTAACTCCTTAAATGTAATGTAGCAGCCCATTAAATCAGATGTGATTTCAACACCTGTGTTGGCATCATGGAAGGTGACATTTCCACCAAAACAATGATCGGCATCTACTCCCACAAAGGATTTACCGTTGTCATTAAGACAGCACACTGTTTTTCTTATTTATTAATTTTCAGAGGAGAGACGAGGGACAAATAAAAACAAAGAGACAAACATCAAATGACTACCTCGGGGGGCCGCATCCATACCTCCCAAATTCACCACAGAGATTTGCTAACAAGCTCTGACAAATGAGAGGAATAGAGAGAGAGTGACAGAGTGGGAGTCAGAGACGGAGAGAGAAAGACAGAGTATTCTTTACATAAATATACCTCCTATACTTTTCTTAATCTCTGTGGAGCCTGTCAAAGCATCAACAGAACATTCAACTTGATATTGACAAGAATTCATAAGCACAGAGGGAAGTGACAGGGGGAGAGTGAGTGATTCCATTACAGTCGAGAGGCAGAGTTGAACAGTCAAGTAGGAAAAGCGACACCAGGATAAACACACACTGTACCACTAGAGCCCAAGTCCTCTATGACTATCAGGCACTTCAACAAAGACATTATGACTACTGGACTCAGTGGACTGACATTGTGCTTACATTCAATTCTCAATTGTTATGTTCGGGTGTCTTCAGACTTGTATCTGCCAAGGCCTTTGTAAAGATGAAAGATAATCTTCCATGGAAGTAAACACTAGAATGATAAACAGTGCTGTTCAAATATTGTTATAACTACCTCCCAGGAAACTAGCACCAATAACTTTACTTATTAACTTATCATTGTGAGCGCTATTTTTTTCAACAACAAAAAAGTCTAAACCCAGGTTGACTGATTGACCCCTCCCCACCCTGAGACCAACCCAATGTGCCTCACCTTCATCTTCATCATTGGCCGTCACGGTGATGAGGACGAAGCCCACCTCCTTGTCTTCCTCCACGCTCACCTCATACACCGATTGGGCGAAAGCCGGAGCGTTGTCGTTGACGTCCGTCACAAGGATCCGTACGTAGGCCGTGTCTGTGTGAACCAATGAGAGGGATCTTTACTCAGGACTAACAACCAATCCAGATTGAAGCATGGACCTAGAGAGCAACACTAATGTATAGTACTCTGACATTAAATTACATTGGCTTGGTCTATGTGGACCAAAGACATTAAAAAGAGAGTACATTACTCTAAGTATTACACCTGGCAAGAGAAAACAGAAGCATTAACCATCTAACCTCACAGAACACAGCAGTGTAATACCAACAGGGGCAAAAGGGAGAATAATGTGCATTAGCTAGTCATTGCCGTATGAACTCTAGCGGAACCTTGATGGCTTGAACAAACAGTGTGTTGGTGGGATGATTGTAGCATCCCTGTTCTTTTGCTGTACCTCTGTGTGCGGGTCATTGTTGACCCAAAACCCAGATTAGCCATTAGCTCGTTCCATTAGCGCATCGCTAACGACGTCTTAATGAATGAAGTTCATGCTCTAATAACAGGGATAGAGCCAGCTGGTGTGTGTGTATGTCTGTGTGTGTTTGTTTTGTGTTTCTGTGTGTGTTCCTGTTACTGCCTGGTTAGAAAACGACTGATGTGTTATTGACTGGTTAGGTAATGGGGGGGGTTGATGGAGGATAGGGTTGGTAAGGGGACAGAGCTACCTATTATGAGAGAGTATGATACTCAGTGATTCCCTGTCTGGACAGGTGTGCCCGTGTGTGGACTGCAAACATGTGTGAATGCATAGGAGTGTAGGTATGTGAGATACCCACCAGTGTTGGGCTGGCCCTGCTGTCCAGGCCTGGCTGACTCGGAGCTGTCCTGAGACTGGACCTCTATGAGGTAGGAACCTTTCTGCTCACGGTCAAACGAGGCGCGGGTGTGTACGACCCCAGTGTAGGAGTTAATACTGAAGTACTGAGAGTCTCCACTCTCATCCTTCAAGATCACATAGTTTATCTGTAGACAAAGATCGAAACATTAATGCAATATCAGGACAAAATGACATACAATATTGTGTATCTGTTGAATTATTCTCATTTAAAATCATAAGAAAATCAAGTGATTATGGGAAATGTAGTCATTCGCAATAGAGTCCGCAGGGGTCCTCACCATTCCATGGAGGCCTGAGTCGAGGTCCGTAGCAGAAACCTGGGCCACCGATGTTCCGATCTCTGCCCCCTCTGGAACGGTAGCCTCGTAGGTGGAGGACAGGAAGAAGGGGACGTTGTCGTTTACATCTGGAGATAGGAGAGACAGGCCAGAGGTCAGGCTTAGGGAGGTGATAAAGGCCTTCTATTAAGAGCATGCTAACAGAGGTCCTACCACACCTATTGTTTTGTCCTCAACAATGCTAATGCTAAGTAGACAAACCCAACTCTTAGGTCACTGACTCTCCAGGTTTTAAGACTACTCTCTAGGTATCCATAAGATGAGGATAATTTGATTTCCCTAAACGCTCCAAAAAGACAATTATTGACAAAGTCAGACAAGAATACCCTCTTATCTTTACGCTATTAGAACTAGATATTTGTGTTCCCGCCTCCTTCACTGGCGCATGTGGTATGAGTCATCGCTAAACAAGCAGTCATTTTAGCCGCTAGTGTTCTCTGTCGCTGGCTGACTACACCTTCCTCCAACAGGCTTCTAGGGACTACATCTTCCCTGTCATTACCTTTCAATCTCCTCTCTTCCTCCTCTCAGCCTCCCTCCTTCATTAACTGAGCTGGAGCTTCAAGTATTTATGTTGTGTTGGAAAGCTCTTCACTGTTCCCTACTGCTCAAGCCTGCCTGCTGTCCTCTCTCTCTCTTTTCCTCATAAAAACTCAGTTCCTTCCAGCACTGTCATGACCAAAGATGAGTATGGCCAAGGTACTGTACATATAATATATGCCATTTAGCAGACACTTTTATCCAAAGCAACTTAGAGTCGTGAGTACATACATTGAACCCACAACCCTGGCAGTGCAAATGCCATGCTCTACCAACTGAGCTACAGAGGACCACAGTTGTTACCATAAGTTGCATGCCTCATAGTCTTACAAGAGTAAATGTATCCAGCGTTTCACAACAGTATACACACTGTTAAAATCTTCAAATGCCTCCTACCTGTAACATTGACGTAGACGGTAGTAAAAGAGGCCAGTGGAACAGCAGCTACATTCTGCACTCTGACCCTTAGTGTGAAGAAGCGCGTGGTCTCATAGTCCAGAGGTTCAGCCACCAGTATGGATGCAGAGCCATCAGCCCTGTTGGGTTTGATGTAGTAGCGGACAGGCATGTTGGTCTCCGGCACCTGACCCTCCTCAAGGTTATAGGTCACTCTAGGGTCACCCAGTGGTGAGGTGGCCTTGATAGTCTGGAGGAGAGGAAGCAGAATATGACATCATTAGTGATAGGATAGGGAGGTGGATATATATGCAAGTGTATATGAATGTCTGAACAGAGTGAATGTGTGTGTGTGTGTGTGTGTGTGTGTGTGTGTGTGTGTGTGTGTGTGTGTGTGTGTGTGTGTGTGTGTGTGTGTGTGTGTGTGTGTGTGTGTGTGTGTGTGTGTGTGTTTATATGAATGTCTGAACAGAGTGAGTGTGTGTGTGTGTGTTTATATGAATGTCTGAACAGAGTGAGTGTGTTCTTTTGTCTGTGCAGGTTCATTTGAGTACCAGTGTGTGTTCCTGAGGTACAACACAGAAAACTTTCAGAAACCTGCTTGGGCATGCTGTAATGTCCCATAGATTTTTTATTTTTTATTTTTTATCTTAGAGGGAATTACTGAAAAATAACCAATGACTAACAAACAGAGCAGGCTTTGGCCAAAGCTCCCTAAAGATAATTTGCATTATTAGTGAGCGGGCACAAACGTCTCCCTACTGCTGACTCCACATCAGGAATACATTGGAGACACTCCAAGTCTAATCCATCAAAGTTCCTACTGAACTGATGTGAACTCTTTATGGAGACACTTTCCACTGGAAACACCAGACGATCTGCTTCTAAATGAAGGCTGTAGGGTTTTCACAACGCTCCCACTCTCTCTTTTCCAGGAACCGTGGCAGAGAAAACCAACGTGACAGGAAATGATACGGGGAAGTATATCGCTGCCGCGCATACCTGGGTACAGAGGGAGCCCATCAATGGGATTTCACAGACATGGTGTCACGCTTATTGATGTCCCCCCCTCCTTTCCTGTTTATACCAGTATGGAGGTTAGGTGTGAGAATGTTTTCTTTCCCTCTCTGTATGAAACATATGGGGTGGTTGCATGGACGTCATCCTACACTCACAGGGACAACAGGCAGGATTCTCATTGTTCTGAGGACTCCATTATGGGTCACAGCTGCACGCTGTCTGGCACCAAATCCTTTGTTACTTCAAGGGTTCCGCCAAACAAAATCCATAAATGGGAGCATTTATTACATAGATGATAGTATGTTTAAGTGTGTTCAATAATTCATAGTTCTAGCTCTTGTCCAAACATGTCAACATAATGGTCCAAACTATCTACGGACGTGTTTGGACTGCACTTTTCTAATGGCTTGCCTTGAGTATGAATGTGTGAGGAGAGAGGCAAGGCAACCTCTTTAACCAAGGGCAAGGATACTAGTGAACCCTGAGAAATGTTGAAGAGCAGTGTTATTCGGAATCAACTGTGTGTGCCTGACTGTGAATGTGTGTGCAGGTGAATGTGTGTGTTGGTGTGTTCCTGTGCAGTACCCTACAGCAAAATGGTCTGACCTATAAAAGCAGGAAGCACGTGGAGCTTTTAAGACCCATGTTCTCTTCACCACTTGTCCTGCCACAATGCTGTGTATGTGACTGTATGTGTGTGTGCTCTGTGTATGTAACTGTTTGTGTGGCCGTGCGGTGTGTGTGCATACAGACTAGAGCTTTTAAGGCCCACGTTGTCCTTTCCCTGCCACACAGCCACAGAGTCACAACCTTGACAGGGAAGGATTACATTAACCATGGCCGAATGAACCTCACTTCACCACTCATTCTGCTTCGATCCAGCTGAGGCCCTACACACACACACACACACACACACACACACACACACACACACACACACACACACACACACACACACACACACACACACACACACACACACACACACACACACACACACACACACACACACACACACACACACACACTAACTCCTAAACTTCACCATATCTACACTGGAGAACAGTATTCTGACATGGCTGTCTACATTTGCAAATCGTCCATTTCGGAAGCATAAGAACGAGAGATTACAGCAGAGAGAGCTATAATGGAATGGTAGCCTTTGACTCCATGTCTGGCAAACAAAGGCATTCAATCTTCTCATTGACTGACTGGGGTGTAACCAGGCACTGTTCTTGGACTCCAACCAATAATGGAAAATTGGAAAATCTAAATGGCACCGGATAGATTTTAACTTTTCAAGTGATTATCTGGACATGCTAGACTGCACTGTGAGCCAGTCTGGTTGAAAACTAACAGCACAACAAAAACAAAATAATATTTAATTATCTGTCGAGAAACACCAAAACCCATTGTTACCCATTATGAAATTGCAATTACATAAGAGGAAAAGCATTGGAAGGGAGAACATTGAAAGTAGAATTGTTGTACTGTATGTCCATGACTCACTATGCTTTGGTAGAGCTAAAGAGAAAGAAAGAGAGAGTCAGGGAGAACACCTGAAGATAACGCAACAGCGAAAAGCTCTCAGACTTTCCTTTCCGACTCAGTGGAGGAGGGCGCTCTCTCTATCCCTCCAGTAGCGAGCTAGTGCGTTAGCGAGACCTCTAGATGTACAGAGGTGCCCCTGTGGACCCCCAACTTCCCACCCACCTCAGCTTCTCACAAAAAATAATTCACTTTTTTGCTTCAAAAGCCTTGTTGTGTTGAAATATTCATGCCAGCATGAGTTTCGCTTCAATAATTAATTTTGATTATCTGCTGAGAAAATACAAAAACTTGTCCAACCTCTTGTATTCCACCTTATTACGCACCGGGCCTCCCCTCCCTGGTTTACGGGGGCGAGCCCTGGAACAGGAGCATGATGGGAATGATACCCCATTATCTCGCCGGCGTGCTAAAGAACAAGGCCCCTTAATTACTTCCTCAAGGTTGCAATTACCGCGTTTGGAAATTCGCTAATTATCGTTCCTTGAGATAATTCCACAATGAGAGGCTTGATATTTACATTTTTAATTAGGGAGATGGAGAGATAGATGGATGGATGGAGGAGGGAGGCGAGAGGGAAAGAGAGAAAAAAGAGATAGTAGGGTAGATGAATAGAGGCACTCGGTAACACAACAAGGCAGCTCAGGGATGCTAATGAATGCATTATACTGTTTAACAAGCCTAATTTGTATTTAGAGTTCTAAGGATGAATTACTGTGAAGGCTCCCAAAGCACAGAACAGATTTTAACAGTCAGTTGCTGCAGTTACTCCACACCAGGGAGTAAATACTGTACTTAGAGTGGAGAGAGAGAGAGGAAAAAGACTCTGTGTAATTGTTGTGAAGTGCTTTGTTGTTCAAGTTATATTAGTACAGAGAGACATTGTAGAGTGTGAGAGGGAGAGAAAGAGAGAGGGAGAGTGTAGATAAGGACAGTTTGTAAATGAATAGAGAGAGAGCAGAAGAAAAAAAGAGAGAAAGTGAACAAGTTCTCTGGCTAATAACGATTCTCCACTAACGGTTGGAAGTGTTGAAAGTTTTCTCCATTAAAAGGCCACTACCATGGTCACTCCTGGCAGCCGTTATCTTGTAAGCTTTTATAGAAGGTAATATTATTTGTCTAGCCAATCAGAGGCTGCCGTCAACCACCATTAGTAAACCTATTGAGCCCACCACACTACCGAGACTATAGTGGACCATTACACCAACTTATGGAGCTTCCTGAAAGAGTTTGGATGAGGGAGGGGGAGAGAGACAGAGGAGAGAAGAGAGGAAATATATAAAGAAAGAAGCAGAGAGAAATCGATGAAGAAAAGGGCTGAGAGCAGAAGAGCACTACCCTTTCATACAGGGCTCGGTGATCTCTAGGGAAAGTGGTGTGTGTTCTTCTTTTAGCGAAGACATACGAGACCACATGCAGAGCCCCATTGGGACTGGCCTTTGGCACATGCACAGTCACTGCACAAGTCACAGAGGAGACAGTAATAGTTTACCTTTATGGGGTCAATGTGGCCATGAATAAAGTTGTCATGAATGGTACCAACTAGGCCATAATGCATCCATGAACAACATTATAAAGGGCTCATAAGCTTGACCATAAGATGTCAACATGCATCCAACAGTTACTGGAATCATCTTCCATATTTTCATGTTCATAAGAAAGTGCTCAAGACCATCTGAATTCAATAAGTCAACAATTCACAAGAAACTCAATTTCTCGCATTTCAGTTCAGAGGTGCCTAGCATGTCCTCTCAATGGCACGATGCAAAAAGCCTAAAGCCGAGGCGGCACGGACTTAGCTCTAATGAGAAATCATCTCATTACACATCAATGGTGTCCGGGGGGCTAAGCAGATCAGAGACGTAGCCTAGCTTAGCCTAGCCTAGCGTAGCTCCACTGCTGTCAAGCTAAATGGCTGGCCTTGAGCATGTTTTGGTGTAGAGAAAGGGTTGTGTTCGTGTTCACTCGTCAACCTTTCACCTGCTTCATATTCCCTGTGTATTGCAGTGGGTGACTTCTAGTATGTATGTATGTTTAGCACATCAAAGAATTGTGTCAGATCTATCTTTGACAGGCGGCACCCCCCAATGAATAAGCCCAGGGTATGTAAACAACAAGGCACTCTCCTCTTGCTCCATCACTCCACTTCAAAAAGAGATGGACCCAAAACAACCCCCACACATCCTCAATAACAAAAAAGAGGCCTGAGGAGGAAAGTGCGTTGACAGCGCTGATGAGACAAAAGCACCCATCCTACTGGCTCTCCACAGGAGAAGGGCCTCATTGATATGGAGATTTCTCCCCGCATCCGTGTCTCTCATCCCTGGCAACAATGTAATTAACAGATCATATTAGCCCTGCTAAATTTAAAACAACAATCTACATAGCCGCAATAATGCCACCTCGGTGGCGGAACGAACCAACGAAGAGGAGAGGAAGGGGGTGGAGGTGGGGGAAAAAATAGTTTTGGCCATCGACCAACCGGTTCCAGAGAGGGGTTCAAGAGAGACATGGAGAGACAGAGAGAGAAAGAGAGGGAGAGAAAGAGAGAGAGAGAGAGAGAGATAAGGAGAGAAAGACTGAGAGGGAGACCTGAAGGTCATCTGGCTATCGATCAACAGGTTCCATAGAGAGAAACTGTGAAAGAGAGAGAATGAGAGAATGTGACACAGCCTTTAATCTTTTCCAATTCCACGGAACAACCACTTTGAGGGAGACATCTGTGTTAAAATATGTAAAGAGCCTCTAGTGGATTAGAGTGGCATTAATTTACTACTATCTATCTCTCTCTCTCTCTCTCTCTCTCTTTCCCTCGCATTTCTCTCCCCCCCCCCCCTCTCTCTCTCTCTCTATCTCTCTCTCTCCCTTTCTCTCTCTCCCTCGTTCGCTCTCTCTCCCTCGCTCTCTCTCTCTCCCTCGCTCTCTCTCTCTCTCTCTCTCTCTCGTTCTCTCCCTCTCCCTCTCTCTCTCTCCCTCTCTCTTTCTCCCAGTGAAGCTGTGGGGACGCGAGCTGAGCTGTCAGGAGATGAATACAGTAATTAAGCGTCTCCCTCTGGTGCGCGGTCCGAGGCAATAAGAGACCATTGTAGAGTCTTAACAGGGTGTATAATTTTATCATCTTTCCTTTCCTCGCTCCCTTTGTCTCCCGTGTCGACGCTGACACAGATACCGGGTGGCTCGTTGCGTTTCTGCCATCTCCTGCCATAGAGGGATCAATTCTAATTCGGTGTTGTCAAAAAAAGAGGCCCGGGAGCATATTTAAAACCAGGTTATCAAAAACGACAAGTGAAGCAAAGCGAGTGAATGAACATGATTTTGGCGAAAGTAGCGTCAATACGTCCCCCGCCCTCTCCTTTTCAAAAACGGACTCACTACTATTAAAGAAAACACTATCAGGGGAAATCTTCTAACATTACATGTAACATTTGTAGCATACTTTTGAATCGTGTGCAAAATGAAGACGGGCATGGATGGCAGCAAGGGTAAGATGGAAGAGGAGAAGCACTGGGAGGGAGGCGGCGGGGGTAAGATGGAGAAGCACTGGGAGGGAGGCGGCGGGGGTAAGATGGAGAAGCACTGGGAGGGAGGCGGCGGGGGTAAGAGGAGAAGCACTGGGAGGGAGGCGGCGGGGGTAAGATGGAGAAGCACTGGGAGGGAGGCGGCGGGGGTAAGAGGAGAAGCACTGGGAGGGAGGCGGCGGGGGTAAGATGGAGAAGCACTGGGAGGCGGCGGGGGTAAGAGGAGAAGCACTGGGAGGGAGGCGGCGGGGGTAAGAGGAGAAGCACTGGGAGGGAGGCGGCGGGGGTAAGAGGAGAAGCACTGGGAGGGAGGCGGCGGGGGTAAGATGGAGAAGCACTGGGAGGGAGGCGGCGGGGGTAAGATGGAGAAGCACTGGGAGGGAGGCGGCGGGGGTAAGAGGAGAAGCACTGGGAGGGAGGAGGCGGGGGTAAGAGGAGAAGAACTGGGAGGGAGGCGGCGGGGGTAAGAGGAGAAGGACTGGGAGGGAGGAGGCGGGGGTAAGAGGAGAAGCACTGGGAGGGAGGCGGCGGGGGTAAGATGGAGAAGCACTGGGAGGGAGGCGGCGGGGGTAAGAGGAGAAGCACTGGGAGGGAGGCGGCGGGGGTAAGATGGAGAAGCACTGGGAGGGAGGCGGCGGGGGTAAAGTGTGATGTTTCAGTTTCGTCAGGTGAACTGTACCAGGGTTGTGTACTCGCCTCGGCAGAAATGTTTCGAAGTACCCTGCTAAACATGCTGATGGTTGGGGAAAGTGAAGTGCGTTTTCTACTACCGCTCCTCAAGGCTCTCTTTCCTGATGAATAGGCGGGACGCACGGATGGGAATAGCCTCAGAAGAACCACTTTCCCCTCCGACAGGGAGTAAGGTCCTAGAGATGTTGATGCCAGTCTGTCTGGAGGCACTAATAGTAACCTAGTCCCCACTATATTGGCAAGCTGCTGCTGGGGAACTCCTTTTGGGGGGTCTCTATTATCTTGGTCAGTTGGAAAGAGATTAGGCTATCATTTTGGAGCATTCCCCCAAGTTGCAGTTGGTAGAGCATTGAACCATCTCTACCACAACCACTACTACCAGAAACCTATGTATGGTTGTGGTTGACGTTATATCATCTCTCCTGGTTAAGGAACAGGTCACTATGAGGTCCACTCACCACTATCTTGGCGTCGCGAACTGTGTTCTCGGGCACGGTGACCCAGTACTCTAGCTGTTCCCACTGGGGCGGCTGGTTGTGCACGTTGGTGATGATGACGGTCAGCTCCACAGAGCTGCTCCTGTTGCCCCCGTCTGTGGCCACGATCTGCTGGCTGATCCTCGACGTCTGACCACAAATAGAAGAGAGGAAGGAGGGGTGACACGGAGGTTAGACATGGAAAGCATATGGAGCTGAACAAAACCCATGGTTGACCCCCCCTCTTGGAAGGTCTTTATCTCTGTCTACATCAGTTTGTTCCAATCCACTAAGTAACAGATCAGATGCATCATATTTACAACCTTATCCACTTAGTCCGTGTCATGACCTTCCAGTGACCTTCTCCTCTAAACCACAACCTTCCTACTGTCTACAGAAGACTGCTCTGATGTCGTTCATCCTTACATCACGCGAGAGATACAGAAAGAGAGACAGAACGAGAAACAGAGAGAGGGAGAGAGACAGGGAGGTAGAGAGAGAGAGAGAGAAAGAGAGCAATGAGAGAGGAGACATTCCAACTGACATGACGGTATTCAGATAAATGATTCTCTGCAAGGGGAGTGTGAAAGCTTTGTTAAACAGATCCTTGCTAAGGAGAAGAGTGCGATGAGAGAAAGGGCTGACATTTAAAGTGGAGGAATATTCAACATTATTTATATGGGACATTCACTGGGAGACTTCACAAGTCCGTTGTGTGACAGGGTGAAGATGGGGTCACTCGCTCCACATCTTGATTTGACTTTGGGAGGTGGTTGGACTTGGAGAACAAAGAGATGGGGCTTTTCTATGACACACACATGCACACATGCAAATACACACACAAATCCAGGCACATTATAAATATATACATAACATGCAGACATCCAGACATGCACACAGTCAGGGAGAAATAGGGGCAGAAGAGGGTGGGGAATGAAGAGAGTAGGGAAAAGGAGACAGAGAGGGAATGAGAGAGCCGGTTGTGGTTGTCTCTGTCCTGACAGGGTGGATAACTCTACCTGACGTGTGCTAGGTCTCTGCTGAGCAATGTTCTCTGACACACACACTCACTCAAACAGTGAGAGTGCGGGGGGCCACCGCAAATCAGACACAAGGACGGGAGTAAGGAAGAAGGAAACCAACAGGTCCATCACGATAACCCCCCAACCCCGCCCCCAAACCTCAGCGGTCCTGTCAAACCTCAGCGGTCCTGTCAAACCTAAGCGGTCCTGTCAAACCTCAGCGGTCCTGTCAAACCTCATCTGTGTCAACTCAAGATGGAGACCAGACTTAAGAGCTAAAAGGTGTCGGATGTGAATCAGGCATGAATATTTTACTAGTTGGTACGGGTCACCTAGAACCTAACCTCAAGCCTCCCACCTTCCCCCCTCTTTCTTACCCTCTCCCCCCTCTCCCTTTCTCCTTCTCAGCTGTGGCAGAATGGGGGAGGGAGAGAGAGAGAGAGAAAGAAAGAAAGAAAAAAAGAAAGAAAGAAAGAAAGAAAGAAAGAAAGAAAGAAAGAAAGAAAGAAAGAAAGAAAGAAAGAAAGAAAGAAAGAAAGAAAGAGAGTGAGTGAGAGAGATTCTAACAATGTAAGATCTACAATGGCAACATAGCTCTACCCGACATATATCACAGTTGATATCAATCTTATGGCCAAATTCACCAGAGATACTATTGATTCAGTACATACAGTTGAAGTCGGAAGTTTACATACACTTAGGTTGGAGGTCATTAAAACTCGCTTTTCAACCACTCCACAAATTTCTTGTTAACAAACTATAGTTTTGGCAAGTTGGTTAGGACATCTATTTTGTGCATGACACAAGTAATTTCCCCAACAATTGTTTACAGACAGATTATTTCATTTATAATTCCCTGTATCACAATTCCAGTGGGTCAGAAGTTTACATACACTAAGTTGACTGTGCCTTTAAACAGCTTGAAAAATTCCAGAAAATGATGTCATGGCTTTAGAAGCTTCTGATAGGCTAATTGACATCATTTAAGTCAATTGGAGGTGTACCTGTGGATGAATTTCAAGGCCTACCTTCAAACTCAGTGCCTCTTTGCTTGACATCATGGGAAGATCAGCCAAAATCAGCCAAGACCTCAGAAAAAAAATTGTGGAGCATTTTTGGGAGCATTTTCCAAATGCCTGAAGGTACCACGTTCATCCGTACAAACAATAGTACGCAAGTATAAACACCATGGGACCACGCAGCCGTCATACCGCTCAGGAAGGAGACGTGTTCTGTCTTCTAGAGATTAATGTACTTTGGTACGAAAGTGCAAATCAATCCCAGAACAACAGCAAAGGACTTTGTGAAGATGCTGGAGGAAACAGGTACAAAAGTATCCATATCCACAGTAAAACGAGTCCTATATCGACATAACCTGAAAGGCCACTCAGCAAGGAAGAAGCCACTGCTCCAAAACCGTCATAAAAAAGCCAGACTACAGTTTGCAACTGCACATGGGGACAAAGATCGTACTTTTTGGAGAAATGTCCTCTGGTCTGATAAAACAAAAATAGAACTGTTTGGTCATAATGACCATCGTTATGTTTGGAGGAAAAAGGGGGATGCTTGCAAGCCGAAGAACACCCTCCCAACTGTGAAGCATGGGGTGGCAGCATCATGTTGTGGGGGTGCTTTGCTGCAGGAGGGACTGGTGCACTTCACAAAATAGATGGCATCATGAGGTAGGAAAATTATGTGGATATATTGAAGCAACATCTCAAGACATCAGTCAGGAAGTTAAAGCTTGGTCGCAAATGAGTCTTCCAAATGGACAATGACCCCAAGCATACTTCCAAAGTTGTGGCAAAAATGGCTTAAGGACAACAAAGTCAAGGTACTGGAGTGGCCATCACAAAGCCCTGACCTCAATCCTATAGAACATTTGTGGGCAGAACTGAAAAAGCGTGTGCGAGCAAGGCCTACAAACCTGACTCAGTTACACCAGATCTGTCAGGAGGAATAGGCCAAAATTAATCAAACTTATTGTGGGACGCTTGTGGAAGGCTACCTGAAACGTTTGACCCAAGTTAAACAATTTAAAGGCAATGCTACCAAATACTAATTGAGTGTATGTAAACTTCTGACCCACTGGGAATGTGATGAAAGAAATAAAAGCTGAAATAAATCATTCTCTCTACTATTATTCTGACATTTCACACTCTTAAAATAAAGTGGTGATAATAACTGGTCTAAGACAGGGAATTTCTACTAGGATTAAATGTCAGAAATTGTGAAAAACTGAGTTTAAATGTATTTGGCTAAGGTGTATGTAAACCTCCGACTTCAACTGTAAAATCTTACAGAGGATATTCACTTTTAAACAATGGCATCCATTGAACAGTTGTAGACCTACATACAGTATGATAAGCTGTGAATACTGACAAACAATTAAGCTAGCAAATTATAATGACTAACCACACCAAAAACAAGAATACATGAAGAGAATACAGCGAGAGAGACCAGGAAACAGAAGACGTAGAGAATGAAGGAAAACCAGAAAACAAGAGAGCGATGAGGAAGACAGCGAAACAATAGAAAGAGAGCTCAGCGCCGACAAACCCTACAAATATAACGTTACTGCACGGTGTCTGCCTGGAGGGAGACAGCCAAATGTCGCAAATAAACGTGCACGAACGCACCCACGCATCCACACAGACACACGTAAATATATTTATGCATGTGTGAATACAATGCTTCCTCAGGCTTTGGGTAAGATACATAGTGCTATATATACACACATAGAGAGACAGGGGCATTGTTGTTATTCCAGACCTTGCCATGTTTAATATGCATCCACAGAGGGAGGTAGGAAGAGTGTGCAGCAGTCTCAGTGGATGATATCAGGCCAGTGGGAAGGATCGGTGTGCAGTGTACACACATACACTGGGAGGGAGCACAGGGTGGTGCTGTACACACACACACACACACACACACTGGGAGGGAGGGAGCGAAGGGGGGTGCTGTACACACACACACACACACACACAGGGGAGTGCAGGAGGCTGTAAAAACACATGTACTGGACCAGCGGGTAGAGGATTCCCCTGCAGTGCATAGAGAAGAGGTACTGGGGGAGAAGGTAGGAGAAGACACACACACACGCACACCAAACACACACAAACACACACCTGTGAGATGGGGTGGTTGACGTACACCCAGCCTGTGCTGGGGTTGATGTGCAGGTAGGCCGGCTGCTGACGGGACAGAGAGTAGGCGATAGCTGCGTTACTCCCCTGGTCATCATCGTGTGCCGCTGCTCGCAGGAAGCTAGTCCCCACCGGCGTGTCCTCGCGCAGGAAGTCTGCCACATGAAGGGTTAACACATCAACATTGCCGCCGACAACAAACATCAACAAGAGCAATAACAACAGCAGCGGTGGTGGCAATTTCCTGCTGAAATCACGCATTTCAGTCACAGAGACCAGAAATAAATGCGTGTGTCCTAGAAACATTTCAGTCTCCCTGTTAAATAGTTAATAAGCCACTCCAACATTCTTGTTCTAATGTGATAAAAGGGATTCTGACATGGGGCTTATCAACACACATATTTGCACACATGGTAAACAAACACGGACTCCGGAGAGCAGGGAGGCGTAAACGTTTTCATCAGTCTTAAAAGCTTTCCAGGATTACCTGTGATTTAATATATACATCAGCATATGGTTTATTGGGACTTCAGGGGGGCTGCTAAGTCTTACCTTTCACAATATTGCTTTACCTTGAAAACTGTTAAGACATAACACAGAAGCTACAAACCAGTGTCATTGGACTGGGATAAGAGGACATTGGGTCCTTGAGCTGTTGGACATTGCTGAGCAAGCACAGTTTTGACTTGACCTTTGACCTTAAACTACACTTGGCACAACAAGGTGATGGAGGGAACTCTCACATGAACGGACAAATCCCTGGTACCCTGGCCTTAAATATGATTTTATGGGGGACGGGTTGAACTAATTTCCTCTGTTGCGCTTTAGAATGGAATAACATTTTAATTCCTGGTGGAATATCAGGCAAAGGGCTTAGTAAGCACTTGTTGGAGAGGTGTGGAGGAGGGGAGAGGGACGCTTGGATAAGGGGACAGTCCCTTTGTGTCTATGGCAGGGCAACCCTTAGCGAGAACACTGGTTCCCCTAAGCACCACTCAACACTAAACAACCATATTTGGTATTGGGGGATTAAAAGACAGCAGCCAAAATAATACCTTTATAATACCTTGATAAGATTACTTAATGTATTGGACAAGGCAAGACCAACAGGCACATTTGATCATGAAATTGTCTGAACCAAACAGGAGAAGGACAAAGGTGAAATGATGAGCGTGACGGAGATGACCCAAGGTGTGACGGAGGTGACGGAGGAGTGACAGAGGTGACCCTTACACTGGTAGCGGCTGTTCTCAAACTTGGGGTCGTTGTCGTTCTGGTCGGCGATGAGGATGGTGATCTGGCAGATGCCGATGAGGGGCTCCTGGGCCAGGTCTGTCGCCGTGACAGACAGGGCGTACTCTCTCTGGCGCTCGCGGTCGAAACTCACTGTGGTGCTGATCACACCTGGAGACACACACACACACACACACACACACACACACACACACACACACACACACACACACACACACACACACACACACACACACACACACACACACACACACACACAATGTATTTTACTGAATGTTACTGATGTCCTCTAGATACGTACAGTCAGCCATTCCACAGCAATGAATTAGAGATGTTCTGATACAGTTTGACTGTAGTCTGTACTCTAACCTGTGTCAGGGTTGATGACGAAGCCGGATGATGTCCCGTCTCGGTGCATGATCCTGTATTTGACCTCTCCGTTGACCCCCATGTCTGCGTCGAGGGCGTGAATGCGCAGGACAAATGTCCCAGGGGGCTGGTTCTCCAGGACACCGGTGTTGACGCTGTAGTTATGGCACTGAGGGGGCAGAGTTCACACAGCACTTATGGCATTGATGCTGCATTTGTCAGTTGTAAAAGTAAGTCCCAATTAAAAATGACCAGTAGCCAATGGGACACACTGGTCAACCAGCACAGATGGACTGTGATTACCCCAGCCAGCATTCAACATCCATCACAATAAGACTAGTTAACACGCATGACGTGGGGTGCAAGGAGTTGCCAAATCTAACGGGTTGCCAGATTTTGCACACTTAGCACTCCTCCTCCCGTGTAGGAACCCACTGACCCTGTGGGCAAGTCCCTGCTGAAATATTCATCTTTGGGGCCGAGCTGTGCTGAGCTGATCTGAGCTATGCTAAGAGGGCATTCTGGTCTGACCCTGGAGTGTTCAGGACTGCAGTAGAGTGGAGTTCTGCCGCCGAGGAGAACACCAGCTGTCTTTACTTTGAACTGGCAACTTGGCATGTTCCTCTCTCTCTTTCTGTCATCTCTCTCATCCCTAGTGCTGTGGACCTCTGCCTCTCCTCCCTCAGTCACTATGTTACTCTCTCTCTCTCTTTCTTTCTCTCTCTCTCTCTCCTTATCGCTATCAGTCTTTCTCGCTCTTTGCCCCTCTCTCTCTTGTTTTCATCTCCACTGCAACTTTATATGCCTCATCGCTCATCTATTTTTCGACAGCACACAGGCTTCACACACACCCATAATGTGTCCAATGCCCCCCTTCCCTCACCTCTTCAAAGACAGGCTTGTTGTTGTTGATGTCGTTGATGCCCACTATGACCTGGGCGGAGTTACTGAGGGGATAGGGTCCGTCTGCCGCGTTGTCATCAGTGGCGGTAATGTTGAGGATGTACTGGGGGCCACGCAGGATAGGAGGGGGGCTCCGCCGCAGTTTGATGATG